>NW_026060315.1:1514554-1609554 GCF_024139225.1 Suncus etruscus | reverse complement strand
CTAAGGAAGGAAGAAGAACGGAAGTAAGAAAGAAGAAAGAAAGAAAGAAAGAAGAAGAAAGAAAGAAAGAAAGAAAGAAAGAAGAAAGAAAGAAAGAAAGAAAGAAAGAAAAAGAAAGAAAGAAATAGAGAAAGAAAGAAAGGAAGGAAAGAAAGAAAGAGAAGGAAGGAGAGACAGAAAGAAAGAAGAAAGAAAGAAGAAGAAAAAAGAAAGAAAGAAAGAAAGAAAGAAAGAAAGAAAGAAAGAAAGAAAGAAAGAAAGAAAGAAAGAAAGAAAGAAAGAAAGAAAGAAAGAAAGAAAGAAAGAAAGAAAGAAAGAAAGAAAGATTACAGCGAAAAACAAAGGTACTGGGGCCTGAGTGATAGTACTAGGTCTGGGAGGGACGGACAGTTGCATTGCATGTGGATAAACCAGGGTTCGATCCCTTGCATCTCATATATGGTGCCTTCATCTAGGTAGAGTTATTTTTGGAGTTTCGATTCCCTGAGCACTGTCAGGAGTGGATGCAAAACAGCAAACAAATAAATATTTAAAAAAATCAAAATTAACGAGTAAAATTTGCACATGACACTTTTTATATTCCTGACTTTGACTTTTTCCACTAGGTATGTTTTATTTCTTAAAATGCTTCATCCACCTTTCAGTTTGATTTTGATATCTGTTCATGGAACACCTTGCCAGTCTATTTCTAAAAATAAATAAGTAAATAAATAAATAAATAAAAAGTTGTATAAAACTGATTTTCTATTCGCAGCGAGGATCAAAATACATTATATATATTTTTTGCTTTCTTTTACCCATATATGTCAGTGACTACAGAATAAAAATAATAATAATAATGGATAATAATAAAAATAATGGATGCAAAAAATACATCTCGAATTTGACTGGCTTGCCATAATTACATAAACAGATTTTAAGAGTAATTTATTGGTGGGTTTTTTGACTTTTTTTTTATAAATATTTTCTAGAAAGGAAAAAATAAACACAGTATGAGAGGTTGGGAGTGTATGGATACATGCCAACACATTCAGTATTTTTCTTTCTTCCCTCCTTCCTTTCTTTCTCTTTCTTTCTCTTTTTTGTTTTCTCTTTTTCTTTTTCGTTCTTTTTCCCTTTTCTTTCTTTTCTTCTTTCTCTTCCTTACTTTCTTCTTTCTTTCTCTCTCACTTCCTTCCTTTCTTTCTCTCTCCCTTCCTTCCTTCCCATCTTTCTTTCTTTGTTCTTTTTTCTTTCTTTTTCTTCCTTTTTCCTACCTCCTTGCCTCCCTTCTTTCTTTCTTCTCTTTCTTTTTTTCTTTCTTCTATCTTTCTTTTTCTTCCTTCCTCCTTGCCTCCCTTACTTCTTCTCTTTCTTTTTTCTTTCTTCTTTCTTTTTCTTTCTTCTTCCTTGCCTCCCTTACTTTCTTCTTTCTTTTTTCTTTGTTCTATCTTTCCTTTTCTTTCCTTACTTCTTTCTTTTTTCTTTCTTCCTTCCTTCTTTCTTTCTTTCTCTCTTTCTTTCTCCTTTCCTTTCTTCTTTCTTTCTTTCTTTCTTTCTCTCTCTTCTTTCTTTCTTTCTCTTTCTCTTTCTTTCTCTCTCTCTTTCTTTCATTACTTCTTCCTTCCTCTCTCCTTCCTTCCTTCTTTCTCTCTTTCTTTTTCTTTCTTTCTCTTTCTTCCTTTCTTCCTTTCTTTCTTCTTTCTCTCCCTCCCTCCTTCCCTCCCTCCCTCCTTCCCTCCCTCCCTCCTGTTCTTCCTTCCTTCCTTCCTTCCTTCCTTCCTTTCTTTCTCTCTCTCTTTCTTTCTTTCTTTCGTTCTTTCGTTCGTTCTTTCGTTCGTTCGTTCTTTCTTTCGTTCGTTCGTTCTTTCTTTCGTTCTTTCTTTCGTTCTAAGTCTTTCCCAGTACTATTTCAGTGACAGTGAGTTGGGGCCATTTCCACCATCAGTGTTGACCTTTTTCCGCCACTCATCCCAGCATGCATTGCTCCTCTTCCGCCACTCTTCCCAGCGTGCTTTGCGCTTTTCTGCCACTCTTCCCGGCTTGCAACTCCTCCCTCCACCCTTGGTCCCCTGGCCTGCTAGTGGAAAAGGCCCAATTGGAGTTGAGATTGTTAGAGTTTGGGTTTCTTGCTTCTATTGCTGTTGATTTTGAAATGGATATTTAGGGTTGACTATTTTTTTATTTCCACTCATTGATCCTGAGACCACTTGGAACCTGGGTCCCATCTATTTCTTTTTATTTTTCTTTTCTCAGTTTGTAGGAAGAAATATGAGGCAGTACAAGATGATTCATGGTTTATGGATATGTAAAAAAAAATGGCAATAGCTTCTATTATAAGTTATAAATATAAATATAATGAAAAGTGGAAAAAAGACAATAAAGGAAAAAAATAAAACATATAAAAATAAATCAGAATATAAATAAAATTTAAAAATGGGGGACAGATGTTAGTTTTTTGTTGGTTTTATTTTTGTTTGTTTTTGTGTGTGTGCTTTCGTGTGTTTTTGTTTCTGTTTTGGAGGGGTTTGTTTTTGTTTTTTTGGGCTTTTTTTTACATAGACATAGTAAATGTGATCAGTGAAGAAGGAAATTTATTTGGTCTAAGATATACAGGGTGTTTTCTTTTATATTTTATTATGTATTGTCTTATTATTTATATTTTATGTTATATATTCATTTATTTGTATATATATGTATATATGTATATATTGGCAGAATGACCCTGCATGATTTAGGAATAAGGTCAAAACTCGCCCATCCTGTGGACGCTATTTTCTGGGCTAAATTTACAGTGGTTGGGGCACCTTGGCATATGTTCTTTCTTGTCTTGTATAATTCTTCTTCAAACTCCCTATTTTTTATCAGATACCAGTGATGGATGAGAATGTTCTAGAGTCTTAGCAGCCGCTAGAGCTAAAATTCATGTCCTCTTGAAGACCTTTCTCATTCTGACAGAAAACTTTGGCTGTACAGGATTTAAAAATATAATAATAAAATAAATCAATATATTTGCGACTGGGTTTGAGGAAGAAGGCTATGGGGAATGGTTCACCTTGATGAAAAAGAAAATAATTTCTCCCACAAGAAAAAAACCAGTTTAGGTTTTTTAAAAAAAAAATCACTCGGTGTTATTTTTCATATTTAATATTATTAATTTGGGTTCACAATACTTTTATTTGGTAAAAAATAAAAAAAAATATTGACAATAGTTTGTCCAGACAGAAATTTCTGAAGCCATCAATTTTATTTTTTTTTATAATTTTTTTATTTTGAATTATGAGAACAAAAGATGCAAAGAAAGAGGATAAGGTAAAGTTACAGTGGAAGGACAATCACCCATAACATAATTCTCAGAAGAAGTCCCCTAGCTGATATCTTAACTTTGAACTTTCACCAAAGAAAGTTAAGATAAATAAAACAGAATCCATGTGCAATTACTTTGTCCCTCAAGTCTCCAGATTGTAGCACATTATAATATTTCTTAACAGCACACAAGGCAATCTAAAGCCATCAAACTTACGTAACTCCTTAAACATTAGAGGCATAGTATTTTTTACATTTCCATGTACATGCATATTAGCTTAAGTTAACCTCAAATTTTAAGTGGGTGCGTTTTAAGGATTAGAGTCAAAGGAGCACAGTAAAAACGGTGTTAGAGTGGCAATTGTTGTTTGCATAGGCCCACCAAAATATGAGAGGCATGGAAAGGAATAACCTTGGCCTAAATACAAAGAGATCCTACCCCTGAAGTTTCCTGGCATAAGACCAGCTCTAGGCCTCAGGAAAGTTATCGTTCGATCCAAGACTTTGTCTGTAGTGCCAACACACTTTTCACACAGTCTCTGTTGTTGGTCTCATGTTTCTGTATTAAAGATTCTGGAATCTGCATGTCCTACATTGAAGTCATGATGTGGAGTGCCTTCTCGTTTCACCTCACCATGAAAGGGCAATGCAGGAAGCCCTTTCCTGTAAGCAGGTTGTTGTTGTTAAGTCTTCTCAGTGTTAAGGGAAGACTCTTTTGAGCAGGACGATGTCTGAGCAGTGGTAGGGTCTTCCGTGGTAGAGGATTGCTTCCAGGTGATGTTATAGACAAACCTCACAATTAAGGGGCAATACAGCAAGCCCTGTCCAGTAAGCAGGTCTTTGTTCTTGTTGTCTTCTCAGTGTTAAGGGGTGTTTCTTTTGAGTAGATGTCAGAGCAGCTGTAGGGTCTTTCCTGGTACAGGAATGCCACCAGGTGATGTTATATACAACCTTGGATGTTTTGTAAATGTCTTCTGTAGATCAAGGGGTGAATGGAGAATGCCCATTCTTCTGAGGCCTGTGCCAGGTCTTTATGTCAATGTTCAGGGTGTAAGGTCTCATTGCACTACAAGATTTTTATTAGATAAGAACTTATTGGTATGTATAGTATTTTTCCATGTTAGTGTGCCTATGCAAACAAGATATAAAGCCACGTGGTGCTATCAGATATATGGGGGCATAAGAACATTTCCAACAAGACCCATGACTTGGTTCAAACATAAGTATTAAACTGAGGGATTCTTTCACACCAAATTCCATATTGAGCAGTTCACAAAGAGAAGATAAAAAACATGGGGGGGGGATCATCACTGTATAAGAAAGTATTTAGCAAAAGTTATAGCCGTCAAAGAAAACACCCATAAAATGTTGAAAAGATATGTGTCCTTTTTATGCCTTTTAAAATAGTTGGGTGGGTGTTAACTCTAGGGCACCACTTTGGTCTGTGACTTAGGACTCAACAGTACTTAAGTTAGAAAGGGTATAAAAGGAGTAATGATGATAGGAGATAAAGAAGTTAAAGAGAAATATGAACTTATGAAGGGGTATGCAAAAGGGCAGAGTACAAAATGGACATTCTGCATACATAAAAACATAATTCAATGATAGTGAGTACTATTCAAGTTTCTTGTGAGAGTACTATTAAAGTTTCTTGTGAGAGTACTATTAATGTTTCTTGTGAGAGTACTATTAATGTTTCTTGTGCGCGCGAGGGCGATAGCCCCCGCGCGATTTTGAAAATGTAGACTGGACAGAGATTACCAGTGCCAGCCAAACCTCCTCCTGCTAGACTCCCGGCTCCCAGGAAGGAGAGATCCTTCAAGAAGCTGGGAGACCAGAAGCTCAGAGCCCCACCCGGACCCTCCCTAAGGAGCCGCATGGATGGTGGGGGAAGGCCTAGGGTACCTTCAAGCTCCACCAAGGGACCCAACTCACCGGCTTGCCCAGGCGTGTGGCCCGGGGAAGCCCTGGAGATCTGGAGCAAGGCGGCAGAGGGGTGCTGGGGTTACCCAAGTCCCGCACCCCCCCTAGGCCTGGCCAAGCAGGCCTCCGGTATGGCGGGGGCCTGCCAAACCTCCTCCTGCTAGACTCCCGGCTCCCAGGAAGGAGAGATCCTTCAAGAAGCTGGGAGACCAGAAGCCCATCAATTTTATTTTAATCAAGCATTTTATTTTTTGACATTCTTATAAATCAACCCAAAAAAAGGCAATTCTGATGAAATGTCTGTCTGTGAGCATTCTTATGATATATGTTTTCCTTGATTTTTGTGATAGCAAGCGCGTAGGGTTCTGCATTACTTATATACATTATTTTTTTTCTCTTCACCACAATGATAGTTTCTTACGATCTAAATAATATATTGGCCCTTCAGGCCCCTGGAAGTGGCGATTTTTCCTTTATTTCACTATATTTGACTCTATTGCTGGCCTGATCAAAATCACATTATTATTCTAGGATGATGTTGGTGAGGTGTGTGAAGGTTAAATACATAACTATAAATGGGAACAGAAATTGATATAACATATATAGATAGATATAGATCATCTACAAATAAATAGGTATATATACACATATGCATAGATATGGACAGAAAAAGAGGAAGGAAAAAGAGAGAAAAAAAGAGAAATAAGTTACTTTAATACATTTAATAGAATAGAATAGAATGTAGGGACCGGAGAGATAGCATGGAGGTAAGGCGTTTGCCTTTCATGCAGAAAGATGGTGGTTCGAATCCCGGCATCCCATATGGTCCCCCGTGCCTGCCAGGGGCGATTTCTGAGCATAGAGCCAGGAGGAACCCCTGAGCGCTGCCAGGTGTGACCAAAAAAAAAAAAAAAAAAAGAATAGAATGTAATGTAATGTAATATAATATATTTCTTTATATTTTATTTATATAGATGTTTATATAAATTTATGTTTATTTTATATAGTTATATTATATATAAATTTATATTTATATAATGTATGTTTACTTATATTTATATTATTTATATAAATTTATATATGTTTAAATATTTATATTATTTATATAGACATTCATACTTATTTTATATATTTATATTGATAGTATTTATATATAAATTTATTTTTATATATTTATATTGATGTTATATGTTAATAAATTTATGTGTATTTTATATATTTAATTTTATATGTTTAAATTATCTTTGTATATAAATATATAATATAGATTATTATTTATGTATAGATACATACAAATATGTGTATGCATATATAGATGCATAAATATACATAGATATATATTGATGTCACATAGATCCATTGATTGATAGATTATAGAAGAAGAGATCGTTAATAGATGGAACATTCAATGGGTGGCCAGATGATAGAAATGATGTGAATTTTTTTTAATTTCTGGTCTTTCATGGAAAAGAATTTCTGTCTTTTTCCATCCTGTAACCCGTTTCTCCTTCCACCAAAAATCTCCCAGGTATTGCTATTTATAAATTGATTGATTGATTGATTGATTGATTTTGGAGACACACCCCGCTGCATTCAGGGGTTCCTCCTGGCTCTGAGCTCAGAAATCGCTCCTGGCAGTGCTCAGGCAATAATAATAATAATAATAATAATAATAATAATAATAATAATAATAATAATAATAATAATAAATATAACACAGATTTAGTAAATAATTTTTGAGGAGAAGAATGGTTTGAGGTGGGGAATTGCATGCAGACTCTGTGTGTGTGTGTGTGTGTGTGTGTGTTTTGAGGACAAGTTCTACCATGAACAGACCTAAAGCAGGAACCACACCGCACAGATGAAGAAAGCAAGGCAAGGGGCCACAAGGATTGTTCAGTGGTTAGGGCTTTGGCCTTCGAGGCCATACCCAGCATCCCATAGGTTCCCCTTAGTCTTTCAGGAGTTGTTTCTGAGCACTGAGCCAGGAGTAACCTCTAACCTCCACTGGGTGTGGCCCCAAAACAAAATCAATATCCATATAAAAACACACCAAAAAAGAAAACAAAACAAATATGAGAGAAAGCTTGGGGTTCAATGGGAATCCCAGACTTACTCACTGAGAGTCCTGAATGTTGTCCACACAGATATTTATCATTTAATTAGTAATAATATCGATCATAATGATAATTTATTAACAATAATCAATAGTAGTTATTGTGAATTAATAAGAATAAAGGGAAATATAGCATCTAGTTTTATAAATATAAAATATTTCATAAAATATTGTTATATGTTCATATATTAAAATATATTTATATTACAAGAATATAGTAAATAAAACTTATATAAGATATCATGAAATATTTCACAATATTTTATATTTTATTAATGTATTTCTATTATAAAATAAATATCTGTAAATAAATATGCAATAAATATTTCTATTAAATAATGTATGGTATATAAATATATAAAATAAATATTGATATTGATATATTTAGATTATGAGAATATATTAAATAAAATTTATATGGAAATCATGAAATATTTCACATTTTTTACATTTTAGTAACTACTTATATGTTACAAAATGAAAACATGTATATCTAAATATATTTATAAATTCTATATGTATTATATATTTAGATATGCATGTTAGAAGATATTTATATAAGATAAAACATGACTATATGCATAAAGTTATATTCATATTATTTATGTACTATGAATTATTAATGTAAATTATAAAACAAATATGATTGTGAATTTTTATTATAATTAATTTATATCAGAATATGAAATCATATTATTGTAATTAAATTTCTTTTCCTCAGAAATTGTTTAACTGAATGAGACAGAAATATTTTTTTAATCCCCTAAAGAACAGTAGAGAGGAGATAGGCAGGCAGGCAGAAAATAATAATTGTAGAGACATAAAATGCCACTTTTTCTATGTTTATAACATCCGGGCACTTACTGTCTGAATACGGCCTAATATTTTTTTTCCCCGATTTTCAGGTGATATGATATTGTAAAAAAGAGTCGGTTATTATACAGAATAGGGTCTCATTTCCTTAAACAAAATGCCTATTTTCAGAAAATGAGATCCTTCACAGGATATCCCGGTGTTTCAAGAAAAAAGACACAAAAAGCTCTTTTATTTTCTAGGCTCTCTATTTTTTCCAAGAAATAAATAAAAATAAGTTGACATTTCCAATTTTGCTCTACCAAAAGGGACGCCCACGCTTCACTGTCTTCTAAATAAATAATAGAGGATACAAAAGGGAAAATAATGTATAACATAAATAAAAATATAAAGGTATTAAAAATAAATGATAGAGAAAGGAAAATAGAAAGGTATTAAATAATATAGATATAAAAATAAATAGCGTAGAGACGTTAAAAATAAAAATGTAAAGATGTTAAAGAAAACAGAAGATTAAAAATGGATGAGATAAAGCTATTGAAATCATATAAAATATTAAAATAAATAATGTCGTTTAAAAATACAATATATAAGTGTATTCTATATAACATAAATAAATCATACAGAAATAAATAAAACAAAATTCACCAAGCAAGACATCTCTGTTTTTTTCTTTCTTTTCCTTTCCTTTTCTTTCTTTCATTGTTTATTTTATTAAAATCATATCTACCTTTCCAAATGCTAGAATTTTTTTCTCCCAATAATATACTCGAATTTCAGTGTCTGGTTTTACTAATCTCATGAATTAAATCAGGAAGAGCATATGTTTTTCCATCTATAACATTAGTGATGCTTAACATATTTGCATACGCAAATGATAATTCTAGCGTATTTCCATATGTAAATAAATTCAGATTAGCTAAAATTTGAATGTATGAATTATTTATTATGTAAATACCATGCATTTGTTGACTGTAATAATGAAAATAACTACTGTACCATTGAGTTAACATGTTACGACAATAACATGATAACTCAATAGAACTTAAGCTCAGTAACATATCAACATATCAACTTAAAATGTTACCTTAATAACATGTTGACTAAATAATATGTGAGCAAAGTCAGTAACATGTTAACTAATAATATGTGAACTCTATAACATATTAGGTCAATAAAATATTAACTCATTAGCATATCAACTTAACATGTCAACTCAATAACATGTTGGCTTATAACATATAAACTCAATTACTTATTAACAACATGTTAACTGAAACATGTTGGCTAATAACTGGTTAACTCAATAACGTGTTAACTCAATAATATTTTGACTTGACAACACGTTAACTCAATAATATATGGACGTAACAAGATGTCAACTCAGTAACATGTTAAATAATAACATGTAAATGCCATAACATTTTAGCTAAATAAAATGTTAACTTAACAACATGTTAAACTCTGTAACATGTTAATTTATCAATATGTCAACTCAATCATTTAATTACTCAATGGCATGTTAAGCTAACATGTTAACTCAATAATATGTTGACTTAATAATATGTGAACTTAACATCATGTCAACTCAGTAGCATGTTAATTAATAACAAGAAACTCAATAAAATATTAGCTTATAAAATTTGTTAACTTAATATGTTACCTCTGGAGCATGTTAACTTAAAAACATGTTAACTCAATAATTTACTAAGTCAATAGCATTTTTTGCTTTTTCTTGTCAATAGCACGTTAACATATTAACTCAATAATTTATTAACTTGGTAACATGTTAATTCCATAAAATGGTATCTTATTAACAATTCAAAAACATGTTGGTTCAGCATGTCAACTCAATAACATGTTAGCTCATAACATAGAAACTCAATTTCATGTTAACTAAAAACATGTTAACTAATAACTTGTCAACTCAATGACATCTTATAATATATAAACTCAATTACATGTTAATTAATAGCATGTTAACTGAAAACATGTTTACTCAATAACATTTTGACTTAGCATGTTCACTCAATAATATGTAAACTTGAAAACATGTCAAATCAGAAACATGCTAAATAACATGCAAGCTCCATGACATTAACTAAATAAATGTTAAGTGCATGTTAACTTAGTAACATGTTAACTAATCAATATATCAACTCAATAACATGCTAACTCAATAACATGTTAAATTAGCATGTTAAGTCAATTACATGTTGACTTATTAATGTGTTAACTCAATAATGTTTTAATTTAACATCATGCCAACTCAGTAGTATTTTAATTAATAACAAATAAATTCAATAACATAGTAGCTCATAAAATGTGTTAACTTAACATGTTACCTCTGGAGTATGTTAACTTAAAACATGTCAACTCAATCATTTATTAAGTCAATAGCATGTTAAGTTGACATGTGAACTCAATAATATATGAACTTAGTAACATGGTTACTAACAACATGTGTTAATTTTATACCATGTCATCTTATTAACATGTCAACTCATAAACATGTCAATTAATAATATATTAACTGGGTAACATGTTAGCTCAGTAATATATGGACTCATTAACATATGTACTAGTAACATGTTAATTCCATACATGTTATCTTTTTAACATGCCATCTCTATAACATGTTGACTTACCATGTCAACCCAATGACATGTTAGCTTAATAATATGTGAATTCTAAAACATGTTAATCTAATAACACACATGCTCAACATGTAAATTCAATCACATGGTAGCTTCGCAACATGCTTACTCAAAAACATGTGAAGTAATAACTTGTTAGCTCACTAACACGTCAACTCAATGACGCTTTAACAATATGTGAATTTCACAACATGGCGACTCAATACCATGGCGACTTAGCATGTTAACTCAATAGCATGTAAATTGAGAACATGGGCACTCAATACTCATACAAATGAGGATACATGACGTCATTCAAATAAGTTTCAAAATTCTCTACTATCCGACATTTTCTATATCTTCTTGTTGCTTCCCGTGATGTTCGTCGTTGGCATGTTTGGAAATCCAAAGGATACATTTTGGGAAATCATAAAGTCCTCTCTTTTATCAGAGTCAATTAATTATATTTGTCATACAGCGTTTTGTTAAACAGGTAGGATACGGTTTGATTATACTGCCCATAAATATTTGTTATTCGATCCATCGTCCTTCATGACAATTAAAAATTAGTATATATTTATAAATTGGCATAATTCATAATTCTATAAATTTAATGATTTTATAATTCTAGTATATATATTTTATTGTTTATATATAAAATATATTTGTATTTAATATATAATTTAGTACATATCTATACATTCACAGAATTCATAATTTTATGATTTGTATAAATTATAATTTATATTTCACATTTACATTTGTAATATGAATACACATACAACTATAGTATGATTTATATATGAATCATTGTATTTTTATATTCGTATAATTTCTATTTATAATATAAATATTTTCCTATATTCATATGATAAATATGGAATTATAAAATATATTATATAAATACATGCCATAAATGTGTTATCAAATGATATATATTTATAGTATAATAACATTATTTATAATACCATAAGTATACTATCCTTTGCATAAATATATTTAAATATATTTGTTATATATGCATTTATATTCAATATAGAAAGCACACACATTCATCACTTATGCACAAAAGTCCTTCTGATTAATATAATGATAAATATATATTTCTATAAATGCATCTATAAGCATATAATAATGTTTTAAAATATAAAATAATATAATATAATATAATATAATATAATATAATATAATATAATATAATATAATATAATATAATATAATATAATATAATATAATATAATATAATATAATATAATATAATATAATATAATATATAATAATATATAATAATATATAATATTAATATACACGGAATATAAATATAATATGTAAATTTAATCATATATGATAAATATATTATAATGAGTATGAATATGTAAATATAGGTGTAGAGATGTATGAATAATATGATATAATTATATATTAAATACATAAATATAAATGATAGCTGTTGATGTAGAAATATAGAATAAATATAATATATAAATAATAAATACAAATATAATATTGGTGGAAAATCTTTATATGTTGCTTACTAACATTGTAATTCGAATTGCACTTGGTTATTAATTTTGGCGTTCTGGGCATTTTTATGACACGGGTGTCTCTGTGCGTATCTGTACTTAGTACATAATCATTTTGTATTTGGGCAAGCCAAAAATGCCTTTGAATCGTAGGGAATTTCTTCCAAAATTCACATTTCTAGTGCATGTCAGAAGCTAAAAAAGTTTATAACGCTAGACATCATTAAATTTTAGTTAGCATGCCTGCCTCGTCGAGAATTACCTACAGAAAAGAAAAAGTTTCTTCGCTGTGAATATATTTTAATTTGCAGAATCCAACCTGGCTGTTTTGCAATAAACGTCTAAATTGTCTGTAAAGTCTTGATTCTTTTTTTTTTTCCTTTTCAAAAAAATATTAAGAAACCCTTACAAGATATAAAGTTGAACAAAATGACCGTCTTCAGGCTCTGAGATTGCAGAGAGAGACAATTATCCAAAATTTCTTTTGTCTGGCAATTACATCCAGCCAGAGTTATCAGCGGCCTAAATTGAATTTTATTGTGAGCAATAAAATTGCTTACACAGACTTAATCAGCAAAGGAGTTTGCAAGGGTGGCTATTTTCGTTTGGAAGGTTTTTATTTATTTATTTTTGCTCATTAACCAGTGATGAAGAAAATTTCCGAGACCCTAAAAATAGACACTTCTTCTGGAATATGAAAGAAATTGGTGTCTGGGAGCTCTTGGCTCTATTAGAAACGTCAACAATTTTCAGGGGTGGTGCTTTTTTTAAATCACCTCTATTTTATTGTTTAAATCCTTGAAGCATGCAGATTTGGGAAATAAAAAAAAATAGAAGAAAAATATAAGTATATTGTATGTATAATGTTATAATATATACTTATATTTTCCTCCTAAATATTATTATGTTATAATATATGCTTATATTTTCCTCCTAAATATTATTATTACTTCCCCTAATCTTACATATGTTAATTAGTATGCGAATACATTAGTATATATTAGTGTATGTACTGAGTAGTATACTAATATATTTGTATATTTTTTCTCATAATTATTATTTTATATGATTTTTCTAAATAAATAGAGCAGATTTGATCTATCAACTCTACCCTTCTCTCTTCTCTTCTCTTCTCTTCTTCTTCTGTGAATACACACCACACACACACACACACACACACACACACACACACACACTCTATAAATCTCTGAAAACCTTTGCAAGAGGCATGGAAAAAAATATATCTCCAATTCTTTTCAAAAGCCCTTTGTTCTTTTTGCTTGGAGGCATTATCAAAACTCCTCCACCAACTTTTTAAAAATAATACTAAAAATAATAATTAACGATATATCAGAACTGAAATGCCTCCTGTCAGCTCTTTGAAGAAATCTTGAGAGTTCTGTGTGAGATGGCAAAAAATAAAAAAGTAAATAAAACGAGACCAAGATGACAAGAAGAAAAGAAACAGACATAAGTTTCTTCAAGGAAATGTAATGGAAAATAGGGAAATTCTTTGTCTGAGATTTTGACATAATGAGACAGTTTTGTTTTGTTTTGTTTTGTTTTTTTCTTTTTCTAACTGGGGGCAAAAGGCCTTTTCAGCTTTGAAGAAAAACTCCTTTTGAACTGTTTCCTCACTGTCTGGTGTTTGTGTAATGAGCATCATCCGGACATCAACCGCACGTGCACGTGCTTAGAAGCATGAGATTTCGCCCCTAAAAACGCAGGTACATAGAGGTAGAGAGGTATCATCTAAAAGGGAAGGAAAGGGGAGGGGAGGGAGGGAGGGGAGGGAAGGGAAGGGGAGGGGAGGGAGGAGGGGAGGGAGGGAAGGGAAGGGGAGGGGAGGGAGGGGAGGAGGGGAGGGAGGGGAGGAGAGGAGAGGAGAGGAGAGGAGGAAGGGAAGGGAAGGGAAGGGAAGGGAAGGGAAGGGAAGGGAAGGGAAGGGAAGGGAAGGGAAGAGGAAGGGAAGGAAGGGAAGAAGGAAGGGAAGGAAAGGGAAGGGAAGGGAAGGAAGGGAAGGGAAGGGGAGGGAAGGGAGGGGAGGGAAGGGAAGGGGAGGGAAGGGAAGGGAAGGGAAGGGAGGGGAGGGAAGGGAAGGGGAGGGGAGGGAAAGGGGAGGGAAGGGGAGGGAAGGGAGGGGAGGGAAGGGGAGGGGAGGGGAGGGAAGGAAGGGAAGGGAAGAGGGAGGGAAGGGAGGGGAGGGAGGGAAGGGGAGGGGAGGGAAGGGAAGGGAGAGGAGGGGAGGGAAGGGGAGGGGAGGGGAGGGAGGGGAGGGGAGGGAAGGGAAGGGGAGGGGAGGGAAGGGAAGGGAAGGGAAATCTGTCTTTAAAGTTGGATAAAAATTATTCATGAAAAACTGGAGATTGTCCATTACAGTGTTTCTGGAACCCAAGTTGTGCGCTCTCTCTCTCTCTCTCTCTCTCTCTCTCTCTCTCTCTCTCTCTCTCTCTCTCTCCCCTCTCTCTCTCTCTTTCTCTCTCTCCCTCTCTCAATCTCAATCTCACAGGCACACAACGTTTATCCATATTCCCCATAATCAATATTACATTTGGATATTGAAAAGTGTATGTTTTGGGGACTGGAGTGATAGCATAGAGGTAGGGCATTTGCCTTGCATGCGGCCAACCTGGGACAGACATGGGTTCTATTCCTGGCATCCCTTATGGTACCCCAGGGTCTGCCAGGAGTGATTTCTGAGCTCAGAGCCAGGAGTAACCTCTGAGCACTCCCAGGTGTGTCCCCCCCCCAAAAAAAAAAACAGAAAAGGAAGGAAGGAAGGAAGGAAAGAAGAAAGAAAGAAAAAGAAAGAAAGAAAGAAAGAAAGAAAGAAAGAAAGAAAGAAAGAAAGAAAGAAAGAAAGAAAGAAAGAAAGAAAGAAAGAAAGAAAGAAAGAAAGAAAGAAAGAAAGAAAGAAAGAAAGGGGGCCCGGAGAGATAGCACAGTGGTGTTTGCCTTGCAAGCAGCCGATCCAGGACCAAAGGTGGTTGGTTCAATTCCCGGTGTCCCATAGGGTCCCCCGTGCCTGCCAGGAGCTATTTCTGAGCAGACAGCCAGGAGTAACCCCTGAGCAACGCTGGGTATGGCAAGAAAGAAAGAAAGAAAGAAAGAAAGAAAGAAAGAAAGAAAGAAAGAAAGAAAGAAAGAAAGAAAGAAAGAAAGAAAGAAAAGAAAGAAAGAAAGAAAGAAAGAAAGAAAGAAGAAAGAAGAAGAAGGAAGGAAGGAAGAAGAAGGAAGGAAGGAAGGAAGGAAGGAAGGAAGGAAGGAAGGAAGGAAGGAAGGAAGGAAGGAAGGAAGGAAGGAAGGAAGGAAGGAAGGAAGGAAGGAAGGAAAGGAAGGAGAGAGAGAGAAAAAGAAAAAAGAAAGAAAGAAAGAAAGAAAGAAAGAAAGAAAGAAAGAAAGAAAGAAAGAAAGAAAGAAAGAAAGAAAGAAAGAAAGAAAGAAAGAAAGAAAGAAAGAAAGAGAGAGAGAGAGAGAAAGGAAGGAAGGAAGGAGGAAGGAAGAAAGGAAAGAAAGGAAGTTTCTTTAAAGAAAGTAAAAGTTTCTTTCACAGAGGCATTGAAATATTTCAAAAGTCATCCCACATATATTATAAAACTTTTTTTTCTTTTTGGTGTCTATTTCTGAAGATTTGGGTCCCAAAAATTTAGCCCCCAAAATTCACACAGGATTAAAAACACACACAGAATGGAGGATACTTTTCTCTCTTAAAATTCTGTGAGGAAATAAAAACAAAACAAAACAAAAAATTCTGTGTGGAAAAGGTGTGGGCCTAGAAATAAAAATTAATTAAAAATAGTTTATAATACTGAAATTGTTTCAATAGAGGGTGATTAGAATAAACGCTGAATTTATTTATTATTTAATGCATGTGGTTATTTATTTGGCTATTTAATTCATTTGTGAATTCTCCACATCTTCCACAAAATTTGAAAAAAAAATGGGGGGGGGCTAATATCCAAATACAATCAGTCTAAAAATAACGGATTTGCCACCTATGCAACTATTTTTTTCTGTTTGTTTTTTGGTCATTTTTTTTTCAGTACAGGAGAAATGGAAGGTTAGATTGGAAAAATTGTTATGAATTTATTTATCAAGTTTCTGAGTTTCAGAAAGTCCCAAGCGAACAAGTACATTATTTTACAGTGAAGAATAAAAGAAAAAACAGATATCTAAGCTGAATTATTCATTCCAGACAAACTTACAGAGAGATGGATTTCTATCCCCAAATACTCTTATATGTTTATATATAAATATTTTTTGACCTTCTGTTCAGAGAAATATTTATCTGAAACACAGACAGACTGCAAAGAGGTGATCGTGTTTGGTATTTGTATTTTTGAATAAATATCTTTTTTTTTTATCACAAAAGTAAGACAGCTCTTAAGTTTCACCAATTTCGTGGAGAAGCACATTAAAAATTAAACCTCTGTATTCGTTGATCCCTGATGTAGAAACCTGTATCGTGTCAAGATGTGATTTTCCTGAAAATAAAAACATGACTATTTATGCAAGACGATATCTTCTGCAAAGTCAATGCTTTGAAAGACGGAACACGGCTTATTAACCTTTGAAAATGTAAAAGTTTACATTTTCTCTCTCATTTCTCTCTCTCACTTCTCAGCGAGCCCATCGATCTGTTTCTATTTCCTAAACAATGGGGATTTTGAATGCATTTCAAGGTGATATTTTACGAAATTATGAGCTGTGGTGGGGATATATATATATATATATATATATATATATATATATATATATATATATATATATATAATGGCTGGGTTCTCTATTCATATCCATTTATCGATCGTTTTCTCTGGGGCAATTTTCTTATTGAATCCTGAACCCTGCACTTAGGAAAGAGGTGATTAAAGGAAGCAGAAAAAAATATTATTAATGAGAGGGAGAAAGTAATCAATAAAGCATAGATGGAGTCCACGAGATAATGGTGTTTGATGTCCTGATTTATATGAAAATAAACAAGGATGGGGTTAGAGAGGGAAACTGAGGGAATTGATGGCAGGAAATGTTTCATGGAGATTAAAAGACTGAAATCACTCCATCATGAAGAACTTTATCATTATAGTTGTTGTCTCTTCTTATTTATAAGGAGAATATTCACCCTCCAAAAATTTCAAAGTTAGGGGACTGTCCCAGTAGTAGTGAAGTTGTCCCTCAGTCTCCCAGGCCCTGGTCCATTAAATTCAAAACTGACTCAGATGAGATAAAAGACCAAGAGCTCTGGAACATTCCGGAAGAGTTGGGACAGTTTCTGCCTCATGGTACGAAGTCTCCTGTGGGTCTGTCCATTCCTAGCTACATCTGTGTAACGTCATCTCAGTTCACCAGAATCAGAGCCTGCAAAGAGTTAGATAGAAACACAGACACAGAGATAGATGATAGACAGACAGACAGATAGATAAATGATGATGATGATGATAGATAGATAGATAGATAGATAGATAGATAGATAGATAGATAGATAGATAGATAGATAGATAGATAGGTAGGTAGGTAGGTAGGTAGGTAGGTAGGTAGGTAGGTAGGTAGGTAGGTAGGTAGGTAGATGATAGGTGAAAGATAAATAGGCAGGCAGATTGATAAAGGAATAGATAGAGAGGTGATAGATATATAAATAGATAGATGATAGATAGATGGACAGACAGATAGGTAGATAGATAGACGATATGTAAATAGATAAATGAACAAACAGGAGAATAATAGGTAGATAGATGATAGATAGACAGATGAATAGACAGATTGACAGACAGACAGATGATAATAGATGGATGAATAAAGAGATAACAGATAGACAGATGATACTTAGATAGATAGACAGACAGATAGACAGGCAGACAGAGAGAAGATGATAGATGGACAAGCAGATAGACAGATAGAGAGCAATAGATGGACAGAGACAGATAAGTAGATAGATGATAGATAGATAGATAGATAGATAGATAGATAGATAGATAGATAGATAGATAGATTGATTGATTGATAGATGGATGATAGATAGATAGATAGATAGATAGATAGATAGATAAGTGACAGATAGACAAAGACAGACAGGCAGATAGAGAGATAGATAAATGATAGATAGATAGCTAGGTAGGCATATAGATAAATGATAAACGGACAGACAGATAGGTAGTTAGATAAAAAGACAGATAGAGAGATAGGTGGTAGATAAATAGATAGATGGACAGACAGATAAATAAGTAGATAGATGATAGATAGACAGATGCATAGACAGAAAGATATACACAGACAGACAGATAGATAGATTGACAGACAGACAGACAGACAGATAGATAGATAGATAGATAGATAGATAGATAGATAGATAGATAGATAGATAGATAGATAGATAGATAGACAGACAGACAGACAGACAGTTGGATAGATAGATGATAGATGGGTGGATAGATAGAGTATTGATAGGTAGGTAGACATACAGGTAGGTAGGTAGATAGATACATAGATGATAGATAGGTAGATAGATTGACAGATAGATAGATGATAGATAGATGAAAAGAGAAACAGACTACATGGACAGGCAGTCAGCGAGACAGAAAAATACAAACATAAAAACAGACAGGTGGATAGATAGATGATAGATAGATAGATAGATAGATAGATAGATAGATAGATAGATAGATAGATAGATAGATAGATAGACAGAGAGACAGACAAACAGACAGACACACAGATATACAAAGGAATCAAGTAGTCAGAGTCAGAAAGACAGACAGACAGACAGACAGATAGATAGATAGATAGATAGATAGATAGATAGATAGATAGATAGATAGATAGATAGATAGATAGATAGATAGATAGATAGATAGATAGATAGATAGATAGATAGATAGATAGATAGATAGACAGACAGATACATAGATAGATAGATACATAGATACAGAGACACAGAGACAGACCAGATAGACAGGAAGACAGGTAGAAAGACGAACATGAAAACAGACAGACACAAAAACAGACAGAAGACAGTCAGAAAGACAGACAGGCATACATACAGTCATACAGAGAGACACACAGAGATTGAAAGTCCGTTTGCTGAACCCAAACCAAGGCTCTCGCCCCCGACAGGAAGGCCCATTCGACCCGAAAAGTTGGTGTTTGTCCGGAACTGGGAAGTGTCAAAGCCTATGCAGTTTCTTTGTGTTGTGCATTTGCAGCTATAAATTGGATATTATTTATCTATGTACGTATGAAGATATATTTATATATTTGTGAAAATATGAAGATATAATATATATATTATAGCCTATAATAAATTCATATATTCATTATAGATTTAATATTCATGGGCATTAATCAATAGATATGTATAACATAGTAATAATTTTATGCTATAATTAATAATTCATGTTAATATTAATTTGAAATGAGATTGATTTGATTATAAATGAAGAGTTATACGATGTTTTAATTTTATTTCATTTTGATGGTTTTAATAGTCTAATGATTATATCCAATAGGCTATGTCTATATATGATCAATGAATTTAAACACACAAATTGATACTCTATGGAAAATGATTCTCAATGCAGAGGTGACAGATTAATAGAGATAAATTCTGGTGGCATGATAATAAAAAAATAAAAATAATAAATAAAAAACTTGCAAAATAATAGTTACAGATCTGTGCCCCGTGTTAACTCTCTCCTGCACCCCAAAGAAACACCTTCAAGTTATTTTGCTGTAAAGAAAAAATATTTAAATTTACGTTTTCTCCTTTTAATGACAGAAAAAACCAATGGTACTTCAAAGAACATCTTTTATTCCTTATTTTCTTAAGGAGCCAGTGGTTTTCTTTTTCTTCTTCTGTTTTATATGAACAAGCCGGGAGATAAAAAGAATTTTTCGTGCAAACTCGTCAGGCAGATCCTTGAGTTATTTTCCGCTAATGAAGGGAATCTTTGCCTCGTGCATAAATTCCCCCCAAATTTCCCTTCCCATGGGGTTTTTATTTGCATTTGTGTGTCTGCGCAAAGCGTGATTTCGGGGTCTCTGAGTCTTCGATCAAAAATCCAGCTCAAAGAAAAATAATGCTGTGAAAATATCGATGGAGCTGACAGTACATTCTAGTCCCAACTCATTTTTTAACTTTATTTATTTATTGATTAATTCATTAATTGATTGATTGGTTTCTGGGCCACACACAATGGAGCTCAGGGGTCACTCCTGGCTCTGCACTCAGAAATCGCCCTTGGTAGGCTCAGGGAATCATGTGGGATGCTAGGAATTGAGCCAGGGAGGCGGCATGCAAGGCAAATACACTAACCATTGTGCTATCTCTCTGGCCCCCAACTCTTTGAGAGCAAGTGATGGTCCTAGAATTGTCTTGGCTTGTCTCATTCCCACTGCTTCTTTGCAAGCTCGGAAGCCAAAGTTTCTTCAAAGACGACTGAGGACATACCTGAGGGTGGACCCAGGAATATTGCCAGAATATTTTTTATTTCCATATATTTATATTTTATATTTTTATATTTATTTTATATTTTACTTCCAAGTATTTTTATTTACAGAAATAAAAATAAAAATAAAGGATCTCAACCAAAGAGGAAACACATGCAAAATTTTTATGCCAATTAATGGAACATTTTTCTTTTTATTTTTCGTACTTCAGGGCTGTCGAAAATAAAAAAAAAATAATGAACCAATGAATGAAATTTCTTTTTTTTTTTTTTTTTTGGTTTTTGGGCCACACCCGTTTGACGCTCAGGGGTTACTCCTGGCTATGTGCTCAGAAATCGCCCCTGGCTTGGGGGGACCATATGGGACGCCGGGGGATCGAACCGCGGTCCTTCCTTGGCTAGCGCTTGCAAGGCAGACACCTTACCTCCAGCGCCACCTACCCGGCCCCAATGAATGAAATTTCTAAAGGGCTAAAGTGTGACTTAACATAGAACAATGTTTAAATAAAGGGCAAAAATGACAAACAGAGAAGAAATGAAAATTTAAAAAAATGTCAGGGTTTTCTTTGAGAAGCATAGAAGAGCAATTTTACAAAAAAGAATGTAATTTTTATTTATTGCATGCTGGAATATTCTCTCTTCTCTCTCTCTGTCTCTCTGTCTCTCTCTGTCTCTCTCTATCTCTCTCTGTCTCTCTCTGTCTCTCTGTCTCTCTCTGTCTCTCTGTCTCTGTCTCTCTGTCTCTGTCTCTCTCTGTCTCTCTCTGTCTCTCTCTCTGTCTCTGTCTCTCTCTGTCTCTGTCTCTCTCTCTCTGTCTCTCTCTCTGTCTCTGTCTCTCTCTGTCTCTGTCTCTCTGTCTCTGTCTCTGTCTCTGTCTGTCTCTCTCTCTCTCTCTCTCTCTCTGTTTTGTTTGGATGGGCCACACCCAGCAGCGCTCAGGGGTTACTCCTGGCTCTGCATGCTCAGAAATGGCTCCTGGCAGGCTCCGGGGTGGTAGGGGAGGGGGGAAACGATGTGGGATGCCAGGAATCGAACTCGCATTCCCCCAAAGCTTTTCATTCTCTATAAAGGTTGAGTGTCGTTTAAATCCCATGATTTCACCACTTTTCTCTCTCTGGGTTGTGATGTGAAAAGTTACTTCCCTTTCATTTCTACACTCCTTCTGTTGTTTCTGTCATTCTCTTCCACTTAGAAAGCAGAATTAATAATAATAAAATAATAATAATAATAACAACAATAATAATAGCAACCATAATATTTTCATTTGTGGAGAACATGCTGGCCCTAGGGGAAATTTGCTTGGGAAAAAAAAACAGCAGGAAAAAAGATCCAAAAAGTCTTTTATTATAAAGCCTTGTATTTATTATTTATTTACGATTTATTATAAAGCCCTTCTGAGCAGTTTTTTGACCTCAGTCAAAAAACAAATTTGTTTCTCTTTGTTTCTTTCTTTATTTCCTCTATTCTTTCCTTTTCCTTTCTTTCCTTTTTTCTTTTTCTCTTTTCTTCCTTCCTTTCTTTCCTCTTTCCTCTTTCTTTCCTTCCTTTCTTCCTTTTTCTTTAACTTTTTTCTTCCTTTCTTTTCTATTTTTTCTTTTTCTTTTCTGTCTTCCTTTCTCCCTTCCTTTTTTCCTTTTTATTCTTTTTTCCTCTTTCTTAATTTCCTTCCTTCATTTTTCATTCCTTCCTTCTTTATTTCTTTTTTCTTTCTTTTCTAACTTTTTCCTTGCTTCCTTTCTTTCCTTCTTTCCTTTTTCTTTTTCTCTTTTTTCTTTCTCTCTTTCTTCCTTCCTTCCTCCCTCCCTCCTTTCTTTCCATTTTATTCTCTTTCCTGCCTTTCTTTCCTTTTTTCTTTTCTTTCTTCCTTTTTTATTCTTTCTTTTCCTTCCTTTTTCCTTTTTCTTTCTTTCTTTCTTGCAATTTTCTTTTCTTTCTCTTTTTCTTCCTTTCTCCCTCCTGCCCTTCCTTTCTTTTCTTTTTAATATTTCTTTCCTTTATTTTTCTTTTTCTTCCTTCCTTCCTTTCTTTCATTTTCTTTCTTTTTTTCCATCTTTCCTTCCTCTCTCCCTTCCTCTCTTTCTTTCTTCCTGTTTATTTTTTCTTTCTTTCCTTGCTTTCTTTTTCTTTCTTTCTTCCTGTTTTCTTTCTATCTTTCTTTTTGTCTTTATTTTTTTCTTTTTTTGGTTTTTGGGCCACACCCAGTGATAGTCAGGGGTTAACTCCTGGCTATGTGCTCAAAAATCACTCCTGACTTGGGGAACCATAAGGGACACCGGGGGATTGAACCGCGGTCCTTCGTAGGTCAGCCCATACAAGGTATTTATGGACATTTGCCTTGAACACTGCCAGCCCAGGAGAAAGTGGTTCGATCCCCGGCATCCCACATGGTCCCAAAAGCCGGCCAGGGGCGATTTCTGAGCGCAGAGCCAGGAGGAACCCCTGAGTGCCGCCGGGTGTGATCCAAAAACAAAACAAAACAAAAAGTTTGAGAGAGCAAAAGCAACTATGCATAAAGTTTGCAACTGAGTACGATACTATAATTGGCTGTGGAGAAATAGCGAAAAACTTATTTATTTTTCATTAAAAACTTGTGGCTTGGAGTCCAGTCACGCTGGTTTCCTGCACTTTTCTGCATCTGTCAGAACAGGACAAACAGGAAACAAAAATAAACACAATCAAAGAAGCATATCATCAAAGAGTATGTACTTTGCTCCAATAAATTAATTCAGCTTCTTGATAAGTGGGGAAAAATATATTTTTCCAGGGGACCAGAGAGATAGCACAGCGGTAGGGCGTTTGCCTTGCACACAGCCACCCAGGATGGACGGTGGTTCAAATCCCGGCATCTCATAGGGTCCCCGGAACAGGCCAGGAGCGATTTCTGAGCACAGAGCCAGGAGGAAACCCTGAGCGCCAACGGGTGTGACCAAAAAATAAAACAAAAATTAATTAATTAATTAATAAAATAAAATAAAGTAATATAAAATAAAACAAAATAGCATAAAATCAAATAAAATATGAAATGGAATAACATAAAACTAAATAAATAAAAGAATATAATATAAAATGGAATCGAATAAAATGAATTATATAAAATGGAATAACATAAAATAAAATAAAACAATACAATATAAAATGGAATAAAATAAAATAACATAACATAAAATGAAATAAAATAAAATAATATAATATGAAATGAAATAAAATAATATAAAATGGAATAAAATAAAATAACAACATAAAATGAAATAACAACATAAAATGAAATAAAATAATATAATATAATATGAAATGAAATAAAATAATATAAAATGGACTAAAATAAAATAAAGCAAAATAAAAAATAACATAAAATAAAATAATATATTCTCTCCCACACACGTCACATACACCATTAATCCTGAAAGTCCAGAGTCAAGAGTTCATAATTCTGATATTAGCAAGTGAGCCCAAAACAAAACAAAATAAATTGTTGATTTTTTGGACACTGTGTAAATACTAAAAATAAATTAAAAATAAAACCTACTTTTCTGTCCCTGAGATCATTGTTAGGGTGGAAAGGAAAGCCCATGTAGACTGTTTGGATAAAGAAATCTGGGGGGAAAATGAATTGAAAAAAGATTTTTTGCCTTGCATACCTAAAAGACTTCCCCGGGCTTTAGAAAATTGCTGATAAAAATGTAAAATATATAGTATAGGAGGAGAAAAAGATTATTTACATTTGTCAATAGATTTATTTTTCCCCAGTGGGTAACTTCCCTTCACAACAATCTGTCTTTCTTCAAGAGAATGTCTTTGGCAAATATATGTTCTTCATTTTCATAATTCCTTTGTAATTATCATATTTTTCTCTCCCGTGTCTATTTTTATTCCGATTTCATGCGCGATTTCTAAGAGACGGGCCTTGAGCTAATTTGAGAGAGAATTTATAAGACACTGATGTGGATACGTCTTCTTCGAAATGTTAAAATGCCAGAAATGAGAAAAATTGAATCTTGCAAAGAAAATACATAGAAATCGAGAAGAAGAAGAAGAAAAAAAATAGCCCAAAAAGAAAGAGAAAAATAGATGCCGATTTATACACTGATTTGGGAAGAGAGAAAATTGATCTGGAAAAATGATGGTTTCTTTTTTTTTTTTAGGTTATTTCTTTTTTTTTAATATATATTTTATTTAAACACCTTGATTACATACATGATTGTGTTTGGGTTTCAGTCATGTAAAGAACAAAAATGATGGTTTCTGAGCTGGAATGATGAAATAAAAGAGAGAAATTCAATTCATCAGTCAATAAATAGAAAAATAAAGAAAACATAATGGAATAAATAATAAAATAAATAAAATAAAAAGAGTAAGTAATAAAATAAAAAAGAATGAATGAAAGAAAAAATAAATTAAAAATGTAAATGCATTAGAAATTAATTAAAAATTAAATCACAGAAAAAATTCAAATAATGAAATAAAAGAAACAAACTCAAATAATCAGTTGGTATGTAATGCCAATAAGTCAAAGAAAAGTGAAATAAAAGAAAGAAATATCTGGGGCCGAAGAGATAGCCCAGTGGTAGGCATCTGCCTTGCAAGCAGCCGATCCAGGACAGACGGTGGTTCGAATCTCAGCATCCCATGTGGTCCCCCAAGCCTGCCAGGAGCGATATCTGAATGCAGAGCCAGGAGTCACCCATGAGTGCCTGCCTCATCTTGAGGCCAGGCCGGAGCCATAGCGCAGTGGTAGGGCATTTGCCTTACATGTGGCTGACCCCGAAAGGACTCAGGTTTGATTCCCACCATCCCGAGCTTGCCAGGACTAAATTCTGAGCACAGAGCCAGGAGTAACCTTGGGTGTGGGAAAAAATAAATAAAAGAACCCTCCTTGTACCCCAAAAGCTGAAAGAGAGACACTAAGGATCCTCCCTGGACCCCAAGAGCTGGCAGGGGCAGGAAGGACACTCCCTGGACCCCCAAAACTGAGATGCAGGAATGACCCTCTTCAGGCCCCCTGAGCTGGAGAGACAGGACGGACCCATCCTGGGCCCCCAGGAGCTGAAATGAAAAGGGCAGGACGGACCCTCCATGGACCCCCCCAGAACTAGGAGAGATAGATGAAGGACTCTCTGTGGGATCCTGGAGTTGGTGGAGGCAGGAAGGATCCTCCCCTGGACCCCTGGTAGCTGGGAGACGAGGGAAGGACCCTCCCTGGACCCCTGATAGCTGGTAGAGGAGGGAAGGACCCTCCCTGGACCCCAAGAGACTGGGAAAAGTAGGAAAGATATTCTCTTAACTTCCAGGAGCTGGGAGAGGCATGAAGGAGTCTTCTTCGACCCCCTGAGCCTGGAGAGGCAAAAAGGAAACTCCTCTGGACCCCTGGGAGATGGAAGAGAAGGGAAAACGTCTTCCTAGACCCCCTAAATTGGGAGAGGCAGGAAGGACCCTCCTGGACCCCCTAAACTGGGAGAGACAGGTAGGATCCTCTCTGGACCTCCAAAAGTGGGAGAAGAAGGAATGACCCTCCCTGGACCCCCATAACTGGGAAAGGCAGGAAGGACCCTCTTTGGACCCCCCTAAACTGGGAGAGACAGATAGGATCCTCTCTGGACCCCCAAAAGTGGGAGAGGAAGGAAGGACCCTCCCTGGAACCACCATAATTGGGAGAGGCAGGAAGGACCCTCCCTGGCCCCCCAAAACACGGAGAGGCCAATAAATCTAAATATATCAATAAATATATGTTTTTTTTAAAAAAATGGAATGGAAAGTAAGATAACCCAGCCCTTAGCAAACTTTCTATTTTCACCGTGGAAGAAAGTCAGGGGCAGAAATGTCTGAATATTAAAGAAACACAAATATTTTAGCACATAAACAACAAACAGACAGATCTTCAGAGATTTCCTCTCAGTCGGAGGCAGAGCTGTTATTTGGGAAAAATAGAGTTTCTGCCCCTTTTGTCCCGGTTCTGTAGAAGCCGTCACTGGGCCCGAAAATCATCTTGAAGATTCGACCTTTTCATTTCCCCCGACGGGACACGAAATTAGCTGACAGACATGATGAAGAGATTCTGTTGTTTTAACCTTTGCTTTTGGGCGCTTCCTGAGACTTTTAGACATGTTTTTCTTCTTCCTCCTGGAAAAGTAAACTCAGAGAAATCATAACATTTTTGTGGGGCGGAGGTAGGGAGAGGAAGGGAATATGAAGAAAGAATGGAGGGGAAATTGCAGAAGAGAAAGGGAAGGAAGGAAGGAAGGAAGGAAGGAAGGAAGGAAGGAAGGAAGGAAGGAAGGAAGGAAGGAAGGAAGGAAGGAAGGAAGGAAGGAAGGAAGGAAGGAAGGAAGGAAGGAAGGAAGGAAGGAAAGGAAGGAAGAAGGAAGGAAGAAGGAAGGAAGGAAGAAGGAGGGAAGGAAGGAGGAGGAGGGAAGGAGGGAGGGAGGGAGGGGAAGGAAGGAAGGAAGAAGGAAGGAAGGAAGGAAGGAAGGAAGGAAGGAAGGAAGGAAGGAAGGAAGGAAGGAAGGAAGGAAGGAAGGAAGGAAGAAAGGAAGGAAGGAGGGAAGGAAGGAGGGAAGGAAGGGAGGGAAGGAAGGAAGGCGGAAAGGAAGGAAGAAGGGAAGGAAGGAGGGAGGGAGGGAGGGAAGAAGATTGCAGGAGAGAAAGTCAAGGAAGGAAGGAGGGAGGAAGGAAATAAATGACATGATAGCATGAAACTGCAGGGAGGAAGCTAGAAAAAAATAGAATTTTTATTCAAATTTTATATAAATTTGGGATCATATACAATGACTTGTCACTGTTTAATCCAACTTTCCACATTCCCCATTTTCGAGATCCAGGTCTCCCCTGTGTTCTGCTGTCCTGTCACTATTTCTATATCTGTGATTCGGCCAACCAAAATTAAGATTTTTTTTTCTCTTTTTTTTCCTTCTAGAAGTGGATATTTGTCTTCTTCCGTTCCTTTAGTTTCTTTCATCCCGTTTTTTAATTTTTCTTTCTTTCTTTTTTCCCTCCGTCCATTTCTTCCTTTCCTCTTTCCTTTCTCCTTCCTCCTTCATCTTTCTCTTTTTTCCATCTCTCTTTTTTCCTAATCAATTGTTTTCCCCCTTTCTTTAACAGAAATTCCAATCCTCCCAAAAGAACTCAAACAATAATTTGCAATAATAATGATGATAACAAATAATAATAAAATAATGATAAAATAAATACATAATAATAAAAATACAATAAAATAAATAAAATATAAAATGAAATGAAATAAAAATAATTTTCAATAATATTAATAAAATAATAATAAATAATAAAATAAAATAGATAAATAGCAAAAAATAAAAATAAAATAATATAAAATATACTTATAATATATGAATTAAAAACTTAAATAAATAATAAAAACACAAAATAAATATAAAGAATAAATACACAATAATAATAATGAAATAAATAATAAAATAAAATAATTTGCAATTATTTTCATCTGCAGTTAACTTCCAAGGATGCCATCACTTATTAGAGAGCCCTCTTGCCTTTATGAATTTGTGATCTGAATAATCTGTGCTTTATTATGATTTTTAGAAATGGTGGCCTC
This sequence comes from Suncus etruscus, assembly GCF_024139225.1. Taxonomy (NCBI): domain Eukaryota; kingdom Metazoa; phylum Chordata; class Mammalia; order Eulipotyphla; family Soricidae; genus Suncus; species Suncus etruscus. Next base: position 1,581,253 of record NW_026060315.1, on the reverse strand, counting down.
TATTTTTTCCGATAACGAAGAATATTTTGTATTTTTCGCACCATAAAACGCAATCCCCCCCCCCCAAAAAAAAAGTGCGTCCGATGGAGCGAATCTACCTGGAATGATCTAAAAATTCTGTGCGTCTTATAGGGCGAAAAATTCGGTATTTCGCAGTCACTTTAGAATTTCCTCAAATCCGGTATCTCCCACTTTCAAAAATGTATTTCCTAAGAGTTCCGAAACTATCGAATATTTTCAGATGCATCAAATCAATGTGTATAATAATATAAATATAAACTCAACTGCGGTGTTGCATTTGACAAGTACAATCTGGTTATGTTACCCTTTTACAGGCAATATTTTCATATTTCACGACATTTTTTTTTAAGTTTCTCTGCGATCTTACAGTCAGAGACAGGATATCGAATCCCAGTTCATCTAACGGGACTGAAGTAGATTCGATCATGCTAGGTTTTCCTTAAATAACAGAACTTACTTTTATGTCAACACTCATGAATGGATACGTCCCTACTCGTTTTTGGTTATAATTGGCTGCAGGAAATCTGCAATTCTCCAATTCTGAAGATCCATTGGATTTTTTTTCCCGAATATTCAGAGACTCTCTTATAAGAAATGACAGGAACTCTTACAAATATTTTGCCCGTGGCTGTCATCAACACTTGTCATCAAATAATATTTTAAGGCTGTTGAAAAAGCACTGTAACAGAGAATATTAATCACGGGGAAGAAAAAAATGAGGGGAGATAATGGTGAGATTATTTTTTAAAATATCTTCTTAGGACATTTCATTCAAGGTCACAAAATTATACAGTTGGAGAGAGAATTGTTACAAAAAGCCATGGAGAGAATTCTGAGACAGACAAATGGAGGGTTATTCTACAAAGCTTAGAATTCGATTTCTGACCCTCTTTCACCAGCAGAATTTCTCCTGGGGACTTTTCTAAATTTCTCACTGTATATTATATACAATATTATATGAAAAATATCTATGAATATATGATGGGACAGTGGAGAAAAATATGTGAAAATATATAAACAGATATGAAAAATATCTATAAAATTTACCATATATAAATATATGTATATATGAAAATATCAAAGTCTATCACTGTTTATTATATAAAATATTATATGAAAATATCTAGGAATATATGATGGGACAGTGGAGAAAAATATGTGAAAATATATAAACAGATATGAAAATATATATGAAAATTTACCATATATAAATATATGTATATATGAAAATATCAAAGTCTATCACTGTTTATTATATAAAATATTATATGAAAATATCTAGGAATATATGATGGGACAGTGGAGAAAAATATGTGAAAATATATAAATAGATATGGAAAATATCTATGAAAATATACTATATATATTGAAGCAGAGTGGCCCAGGGGGTAAGGAAGAGGAAAAAAGAGAAGGAAGAAGAAAAATGAGGAAGAGAAAGGAGAATATAAAAAAGGAGGAAAAGAAAGGAGAATATGGAAGAGGAGGAAGAGAAAAAGGAGATGGAGAAAGAGGAAGATAAAGGAAGGAAGATAAGAGAAAAAATAGGAAGAAAAAGGAGGCAGAAAAAGGAAGAGGAAAAGAAAGAAGAGGAGGAGGAGGAAATAGAAGAAATAGGAGAAGGAGGAAGAAGATGGAGAGGAAGAGAAATAAAAGAGGAGAGAAAAGATATGTAAAAAATCTATATTTATTTTCAGGAAAACTTTTTGGCATCTCTGCAGAGACAGAGCGATGCCATTATTCTGAGAGAGAGAATCTAAAGTTTGTTTCAAAATCCTTTAATATTTGACTTCTTCCATGCTGAAATATTTGATTTTCGAGTCAACCAGAGATGGTGGGGTGATTATTTTTCCAGATATCTTTCCTAACTTCCACGCGCGTGACCTTATATAAATCATTCATTTCCTGCTTCTTCAAGAGTTGTGATAAAAATAAATAAATAAAATAAAATAAGTCACAGAAACGTTGTGCTAAGTGGAAGGAAAGTCATCAACTTAGACGGTTCTCTACATCATTTTTAGAGAAACTTGATCATGGCTTTAATCAGTTGCATCAAAGTTTGAACTCCTTCATAGACTAATAACTACTATGATTCCTTTTTAGCCTTTTTTTAATTCGGAAAATAAATATGATGGACTGAGAGTCCATTAGCTTTCAGATCAGTTTCCAGTGTATAATTTTATTCATCTATGGACTTTTATAATAACTCCTTCAAGGCCAGATTTTTCCTTGATCTCAGCTAGCCTGATTTTTTCTTTTTCTTTTTTTTTTAAGTATCTCTTTAGAAAAAATAGATTATTCTCCCCCAAAGTCCTTCATCAACCGGACAGAATTCCATTTGTCAGGCACCGCACATTCAAACTTCTGTTTGAAGAATGTGCCAGGAATCATAGATATATAGAAATATTATTTAAAGAAATATAAAATTGGTAATATTGTTTAGAAAAAATAACATATTGAAATATTATTTTATAGAAATATTATTTTAAAAATATAAAAATATATCAATATTATTTTAAAAAATATAAAAAGAGAAATTTGGTTATAAAATAAAAATATAGAAATATTATTTTATAGATATGTTATTTTATAAAAATACTTTATAAAAATATAAAAATAAAATTATTATTTAGAGAAAAATAAAAATGAAATATATAGAAATATTATTTTATACAAATATTATTTTAAAAATATACAAATATGATTTTAAAAGATATAAAAATAGAAATCTGATTTTAAAATAAAAATATAGAAATATTATTTTATAGAAATATTTAAAAATATAAAAATAGAAACATGATTTAGAAAAATATATATAAAATATTATTATAAAAATATAGGAGTATTTTTATAGAAATATTATTTTAAAAATAGAAATATGATTTAGAAAAAAATAAAATATTTAGAAATCTCATTTTATAGAAACACATACAATACATGAAATATAAAATATATAATAATATTTTATAAAAATATCATTTAATAGAAATATTTTAAAATATATATAAATAGAAATTTGATTTAGAAAAAATAAATATATGGAAATATTATTTTAAAATATAAAAATAAAATATAGAAATATTATTTTATAAAATATTATTTTAAAATAGAAATATTATTTAGAAAAAATAAAATTAAAAAGACCCTAGCTACTTCAGCTTTAGAAAAATATGTCCTTTCACCTCTAATAAAATAATTGTGTGTTTATGACCTTTCGGATCAACCAGATAAAATAGAGTTATTAGCCGGGTCTTTTGAAATTAATGATCTAGTCGGAGAGATGTGATGATTTAGGATGCATAGAGATGATTTTCAAAGGCATTTACCCTTCATCCTCTCCTATCCCCCTGCTCTTCCAAATATCCAGAGATGGAAGCCCACAGATCTGAAAATCAAAAATCAAAGGCCGTATTAATCAATGCATGGGAAATAAAAAAATGAAAGAAATAATATCAGCAAACGCAATCCATGATCACAAGTCTCGATGCCACATGAGAAAGGCACGAGTTTTGGGAAAAAACAACCCAGATTCCAGAAGAGACAGACATGGATATTTTTGGTCTTGGGTTCTTTTACCAAATATTGAAAAGTCAGGGCCCACACCCAGAGGTCCTTGGAACTAATTTGGGGTTCAGTGCTCAGGAGTCACTCCTAAAATTGCTCTGAGGAATTCATAAAGGTCCAAATGGCCAAACCCTAGATGGCATCATGGCATCTCTCCTACCCCAGTGAATTTATTTTATTTATTTATTTGTTTATTTATTTATTTATTTTTGTTTTGGGGGCCACACCCAGTGACGCTCCTGGCTCTGCCCTCAGAAATCACTCCTGGCTTCGGGGACCATATGGGATGCCAAGGATCGAACCCAGGTTTGTCCTAAATTGGCCACATGCAAGGTGAAAGCCCTACCACTTGCGCCACCACTCTGGCCACCCCCAAGTGAATTTATTTTAAGCACAATTTCTCCCCCAATATCTCTCACTGAAAGGGAGTCAGAGTTTTTTTTTTCTGGGTTCCTGCTATAAATTTATCCAGAGACTCTAATCAAAATTAAAAAATAAATAAAATTCAACAAATGGGTAGTAATTCTTCCTTGAAATTACCTGGAAATATGTAATAGAAAGAGAATATGGATGAATGCATTAGAAGATGGATGAAATACCGAGGAAAATTTTTATTTGGGGCAAACCCAAGTCAGTAAACTTTAAAATTCATTGAACAACAAGTTTTTAAAAGCACAATTCCTTTCAAAAAATCCCACCATCCTTTCCTTGGGGCCAGAGCGGTGGCATAAGTGGTAGGACGTTTACCTTGCATGCAGCTGACCCAGGATGGACCTTGGTTCAATCCCCAGAGTCCCAAATGTTTCCCTAAGCCCAGAGCGATTTCTGAGTGCAGAGCCAGGAGGAACCCCTTAGTGTCACTGGCTGTGGGCCAAAAATAAAAAGTAGATAAAAATAAAAACAATTCCATAATCCTTTTTTTTTTTTTCCTTTTTTATTGCCTGAAATGAATCTGAAATTCTGCTCAATTCGAAAGACAGGTCATTTCATTCCTCATTCTGAACCCCTTTGTGGAAACAGAAGGAAGTGTCCATATATATAATATTATATTATTTATATTTTATATTTATATATTATATTCATTTATTTATTTTATAGATCTATATTTATATATAAATATATATATTTATGTATATATTTATATAATTTTGAAGATATAATTACATTTTATACTATATAGTATAATATGTTAAAATTGTTATCTATTTTTATCATTGGGGTAACAGAAATAGCTTGCTAATAAATATTATATATTATATATTGGCAAGCTATTTTTGTCACCCCAATAATAAAAATAGATAACAATTTTAAATAACCCGTTTTACTTATCATTTTTTCTTTTTTTTTAATTTTTATTTTGACCAAAATAGATTACAAATCTTTCACAGTCATTTTTAGGTAGCTTTTTATTATTATTATATTATTATTATTATTATTATTATTATTATTATTATTATTATTATTCAAGAAGCCATAACAGACTGCTTTGAAAAAAATCTCATTTTGTTTTCCTTCCTGGAGAGTTCTTTAATCTATTTATGATTCAAGTCTAAATGAGACCTTAAGTGCAGCGAGCATCCGTTCTGAGCGATAAACTTTGCATATCAAAAAAACAAAAACAAAAACAAAAACAAAACACTCTTGTTCACAGAGGAAAAAAAAAATCCTTCCACCCCGGCATGGAATGTGTGATTAAGCCGGAAATAAATTTTCATTAGGGGGGCGTGGGGCGAGAGATGATGGTGGAATTCTGATGAGAAATGGTTGACCTTGAGTGCCCTTCACACAGACACACACACACACACACACACACACACACACACACACACACACACACGACTGCCGGGATGTTATGAAGAGTTATTTGATTCAACGTTGTCTTTTGAAAAAGGGGGACAGAGAATGACATATGTTAAAAATGACAGATCAAGGGAACTCTCTGTCTCAAGAAAATGGGATATTTCCAGGCAGGGATGTTTTATTATGGGATGAAGGTTAAAAATGGGTAGAGGAAAAATCTGTGAGTCATTTTGGGGGGGGGAAAGGAGAGCCATTAAAATGTCACCTTGTACCCTAAAAAAATGATTTTGTCTCTGCTTTGGGCTATGAAGCAGAGATGAGATTCATTTTTTTCTCTCTGAGAAAATAAAAAGAACAAAAGCAGAGGGAATTGGTTATTAGAGCAAGACAAGTAAGACAGGGGTTGGAAAGGGCATTTGCTGCAAACGAAAGAGATCCCAGATTTATTTATTATCATTTATCATGCATTTATTTATTATTTATTATGCATGACAAAGGGTCACAGGAGCACTTTTTCAGGAGTCACCAAAGTGGTAAACACTGCTAAGAGTTCTCTCCAAATTTATTCCTCTCTATAAAAAACAAATTTAGGGTGTTAAAGTTGTACTGTTTCGTAAAAAAACAAACAAACCTAGGAATAAGTTAAGAGACATTGACTAAAGTAGTTGCTGTTTTGTTGATTGTATTCATGGCTCGTCTCAGTGGAATTTTCCTCAGGAGTGACAAATCCCACCATCTTGGATTCCCTGGGTTGGGTTATTTTTATTCCAGTACCAGAGAATCAACTCTAGTTGGGAAAATTAATCTCCCCAGAGGTGCAAAACTTGTTGGTTAGCAAGAATTCAACTTCGCTCCTTTTTGTGCTTTCAGGAACAAAGACATTCACCCCAGCTGATGTCCGGGAAAGAATGGGTCCGAGGCTGATGCCCAGAGATCCTTGGTTCCATCCCAAAAATGTTTCTATAGGACCAAAGGAACTGGGAGACATGCAGGGGGGGGGGGGAATACAGAGCAGAAGAGAAGCCAAGGGGGAGTGAGAAGTCAGGGAGAGGCCAAGCATGCATGTTGAGGCAGAGGAATGTCTCGGGAGTAACACAGTGTTGGTAGGTGTTATCTCCCCTGATCCAGAGATCTCTGGAAGGGAGAAATGATGGCCTGGAGTCAAGTATGAGAGGACGCATTGATCCTGGGGAGATAGAGCCACTCTTTGGGCTGTCCTTCCCCATCTCTGGTGCAGGGTCATCGAAATTCTAACTCAGGGCGAATCCCTGGATCAATTGCTTTATAGGGCCCCACAGAACAGAGTTGCTCTTAGGGGCTTCCCGTAACAGTAATTTTATGAGGTTCTGTCCGCCAGGCACTTTTGCCAACAGCATTACAGGGGTTCCAACACCCAAAAGGGGTAACGATCAATCATTTAATGGTTCTTATTCTAGCAGTAAGGTGGAATTTACCTTTTTCTTCTCTTCCATTCCATTCCCTATCCTACACTCACCTTCCCTTCTATTCATTTTGTTTCCTCCCCTTCAACTTTCTTCTCCTCCATTCCCTTCCTTTCACTTCCTTTCCTTTCCTTTCCTTTCCTTTTCCTTCCCTTCCCTTCCTTTCCTTTCCTTTCCTTTCCCTTCCCTTCCCTCCCCATAACTTCTCTTCACTTCCGTTACCTTCCTTTCCATTATCTCCTTTTCTCTTTCTTCCCTTCTCTTTCCTTACATTTTCTTCTCTTCCATTCCTTTCCCTTCCCTTCCTTTCTCTTCATTTTGCTTCTCTTCACATACTGTAGCTTCCCTTCTCTTCCCTCCCCTTCTCTTCCCTTTTCTTGCCTTTCCATTTTCTTTCATTCCCTTTCCTTCCTTCCCATTTTCTTACCTTCCCTTCATTCCCTTTTCCTTCTTTCCCTTCTCTTTCCTTATTTCCCTTCCCTTCTTTTTGTTTTCTTACTTTCAATTTCCCTCCTTTCTTTCCCCTTTCTTTTCCTTCCTTCCCTTCTCTTTCCTTCCATTCCCTCCCTGTCTTTCCTTTCCCTTCCATGTTTCCTATCTTGCCCTTTCATTTCCTTCCCTCTTCCTTCCCTTTTCTTTTCCCTTACATTTTTTCTTCCCATTCCTTTCTTCCCTTCCCATCTTCCCCTTCTCTTCTTTACCTTTCCTTCCTTTTCTTCCCCCTCTTTCTTTCCATTTTCTTCCCTTCCCTTCTTCCCTTCTCTTCCTTTCCTTCCCATCTTCCCCTTCCCTTCTTTACCTTTCCTTCCTTTTCTTCCCCCTCTTTCTTTCCATTTTCTTCCCTTCCCTTCTTCCCTTCTCTTCCTTTCCTTCCCATCTTTCTCTTCCCTTCCTTTCTTGCCCTTCCATTTCTTCCCTTCTATTCCCTTCCCTCCCTTCTCTCCCCTTCCTTCCCTTTCTTACCCTTTTTTACTTCCCTTTCCTTCCCTTCCTTCCCTTCCTTTTTCTTCCTTCCTTTTCTTCCCTTTTTTTCACATCTCTTCCCTTCGTCCTTTCCCTTCTTTTTTCCAGCCTGTTTGCCCTTTGGATTCTCTTTAAAACAGCAGTGTAATAAAAAAAGACAGCCTAGAGAAATGATCATTCATTCCTGTACAAATCATATTTTGTGGCTGTGTTCTGCCATTCGATTTCTGAGCGCAGAGCCCGGAGGAACCCCTGAGCATTGCCAGGTGTAGTCCCCCCCCCCAAAAAAAAAAAGAGAAAAAAAGTACCCAGGTATGATCTTGGTTTGGGTAAACTAAGGTATAATCTCATACTATCCAGCACCATGCAAATTGTTTTTTTATGAACATTTGGCCTGTGAAAGAAAGAAAGAAAGAAAGAAAGAAAGAAAGAAAGAAAGAAAGAAAGAAAGAAAGAAAGAAAGAAAGAAAGAAAGAAAGAAAGAAAGAAAGAAAGAAAGAAAGAAAGAAAGAAAGAAAGAAGAAACCAAATATTTTTCTTTCTTTTCTTTTTTCTTTCCTTCTTTCTCTCTTTTTCTTTCTTTCTTTTTTTCTTTCTTCTTTTTTTTTTGTTTTTTGGCCTATACCTGGTGACACTCAGGGGGTTACTCCTGGCTCTGTGCTCAGAAATTGCTCCTGGCTCGGGGGACCCTATGGGATGCCAGGGGATCAAAATCATCCTGATTTATAGTGCAGAACTCACTTTTGAGGATCCATCTTGCTGAGGGACTATTCGGTTTACTCTATGTTACTAGAATTCATTTTAATGTCTCAAACCTTTAACCTGGTAAGGTGACGCCTCAGTATTTATACCATGCACTGCCCAAATATTCAGGGAGATTGGGCTGAGAGTTTGCTAACCCAAGTTCGATCCCTGACATCCCACGTGGTCCCCTGAGCCCGACAAGAATGTTCCCCGAATGCAGAGCCAGGAATAACCCCTGAGCACTGCCAAATGTAAACTTCCCTTCCCCCCAACCTAACCAAAACCAAGCATCCAAATTTGAAGGACTCTGAGATATTCTGGGCTCTGAACCCCAAAAAGTACAATTCATTTTCTTGTTTAAGGGTATATTCTGCTTTTCTTACGACATAATGCAAGATCCAGTTATCAACTGCAAGGATCCAACCCAACTCAAATTAACTAAGTTTCCATTTCACAATTCTTTTTATTTGTTTGTTTATTGGGGGGGGGGGGACTCACAATGGCAGTGCTCAGGGGTTCCACCTGGCTCTGCACTCATTACTGGCAGGCTCAGGGAACCATAATACCAACCAAAAACCACCACCAAAAAGAACACCCCTAGAATTTGTCACCAAAAAAATATATCTTTTAATTATTTTTATGAAGACCATAGTGAATTGCAGCAAGTCTTTGAAAGTTGTATTTCCAGTCCATAGTGACTTTGAGTTGGGGCCATTTCCACCATTTGCCACCCTTCCCAGCATGCACTGCCCATCCTTCCGCCACTCTTCCCAGCATGCACTGCCCGTCCTTCCACCACTCTTCCCAGCATGCATTGTGCCACTCTTCCCAGCATGCATTGTGCCACTTCCGCCATGTTCCCAGCATGCATCTCGTCCCTCCACCCTTAGCCCCCTGGCCTGCTAGTGGCATAGGCCCAATTTGAGTTGAGATTGTTAGAGTTTGGGTCTCTTGATTCTATTGTCATTGACTTTGGTTTGGATATATTTGGGTTGGACCATTTTTTATTTGCACACAATGTTACTGAGACCTCTTGGTCTCTGGGGCAATTCCACTTTTTATTTTCTTGTCTCAATTTGTAGGAAAACAGAGAAATATGAGACAGAACAAGAGGATTCATATTCTATGGTTCTGTAAAAATAAAAAAGAATGAAGCTATGAATATAAATAATATTTTTAAAGAATAAAAGAAAAAATAAAGAAAAGTATATTCATTAAAAATAAAATTAAATGATACAAAATGAATTTTAAAAATGGGAGGGCAAATGTGGCATGGTGGTTGTTTCATTTTCTTTTTGCTTTATTTTTGTTTGGTTTGGTTTTTTTGGGTCACACCAGCAGCATTCAAGGGTTCCTTCTGGCTCTACCCTCAGAAATCGCTCCTGGCAGGCTCAGGGGACAATATGGGATGCCGGGATTCGAACCTCTATCCTTCTGCATGCAAGGCAAATGCCCTACCCCCATACTATCTCTCTGGCCCCATTTGTTTTTGTGTTTTATAAGAATAGTAAACATTGGGGAAAATAGAAATAAAATACTATTTGCCTAAAAAAAAAATAAAAAGCAGGGTGTTTGTACCCATGAAGCATAATGTCATAAGACCGACTACAAGTTCAGGGCATATTAGGTGAAGTCATGAAACTTTTAAAAATACCTTTTTTTGCACATCAAACCATGAGCAGTCTTACATATTCTGGTACTATGACTTTGGAAGATAAATTATATATATATATATATATATATATATATATATATATATATAAAATAATTAGATATCTGGAAGCTATTGAAATTCAAATATCTACTGAAGAACTCATCTGAAAAAGAGAAAGATTGACAGTTTTTCTCTTAAAAAACTTATTTTGGGATTTTATTCTTAGACTTCTGAAAAGTGTTGGAGAAATTAATGCTTTTTTCCCTCAATTCTTTAATGCTATGCTTTGCCATTTGCAAACTCTCTACCAAGGAACCCTAAGACACGTTGTTGATGTCGAGGAATTTTATAAAAGTTGAAAGCATTGGGGGCCGGCGAGATAGCATGGAGGTAGGGTGTTTGCCTTGCATGCAGAAGTTCGGTGGTTCGAATCCCGGCATCCCATAGGGTCCCCCGAATCTGCCAGGAGAGATTTCTGAGCATAGAGCCAGGAGGAACCCCTGAGCGCCACCGGGTGTGACCCAAAAACAAACAAAAAAACAAACCAAAAAAAGGTGAAAGGATTACAGTTAAATGATGGAAATATCCCTGAAAGATTGAATGTCTGATCTACGTGCATTTTTTGGGGGGTGTGTTGGACCAAACCTGACTCTTGGTAGGACTCGGGGCACCATAGTCGCTGCTGAGAATCAAACTCAGGCAGCTGTATGCAAAAACCCTACGCACTGCACTATCTCTTTGGCCCCCAGTACAGATGCCTTTTAGTTCAGGCATTCCAATTGTGAATATGTTACTTGTTTTGAAACGAGATTTTTAGTAATGTTAGAACTGTGATTTACAAAAAGGTTGATGATAAAATTCCAGCCATACAATGTAATAACTTCAACTTTATATCTAATATGAACTCCAATCTAATATCAACTCTTTAATTCTTTGCAAAACAAAATATATTAAGAGAAGATGAAGGGGGGAAAGGCAAAGGAAGAGTAGAAGAGAAAGACAGAGTAGAAGACAGAAGGAAGCAAAACAGGAGAAGAAAAAGAAAATGAAGAGGAGGAGAAAGAGAAAGAAGAGAATGAGGAAGTGGAGATTAAAGGGAAGAAAGAGAAGCAGGAGAAGGAGGAAGAGAAGGAGAAAAGAAAGAAGAAAGATGAGGAAACAGGGAAGGAGAAAGAAGGTAAGGAAGAAGAGAAAGAGGAGGAGGAGTGGGGAAGAAAGGAAACAGAAATGAGAACAAGAACAAATATAAATGAACAAAAAGAAATAGGAGGAAGAAAAGAAAAGAAATAGAGAAAGAAAAGAATAGGAAGGGAAGAGGAGGAAGAGAAAAAAGAGAGAAAGAGAAAGTAAAAATGAAAGAGAAAAAAGAAAGAAGAAAGATAGAGAGGAAGAAAGGGAAAGAAAGAAGGGAGGGAGGGGAGGAGGGAGGGAGAGAAAGAAAAAGAGAAAGAAAGAAGGAAAAGAAAAAGAAAGGAAGGAAGGAAGGAAAGAAGAAAGAGAGAGAAAGGAAAGAGAGAGAAAGAGAAAGGGAAGAGAGAAAGAGAGAAAGGAAAGAGAGAGAAAGAGAGAAAGGGAAGAAAGAAAGAAAGAAAGAAAGAAAGAAAGAAAGAAAGAAAGAAAGAAAGAAAGAAAGAAGGAAAAGAAAAAGAAAGAAAGAAAGAAAGAAGGAAGAAAGAAGAAAGAAAGAAGGAAGGAAGAAAGAAAGAAATGAAAGAGAGAAAGACAGAAGAAAGAAAAAGAAAAGGAAGAAAGAAAGAAAGAAAAGAAAGAAAGAAAGAAAGAAAGAAAGAAAGAAAGAAAGAAAGAAAGAAAGAAAGAAAGAAAGAAAGAAAGAAAGAAAGAAAGAAAGAAAGAAAGAAAGAAAGAAAGAAAGAAAGAAAGAAAGAAAGAAAGAAAGAGTGGGGAGGAAAGGAAGAAAGAAAAAGTGGGGAGGAAAGGATGAAAGAAAAAGGAAGAAATGAAGGAAGAACAAAGGATGGGATGAAGGAAAGAAGAAACAAAGAAAGAAAGAGACAAGACAAAGACAGGAAAAAGAAACAGTAAAATAGAGAAAAAGAGAGAGCAAGAGAAAGACAGACAGAGAGAGAAGAGACATAGAAAGACAGACAGAAAAAAGAAAAACAGAGAAAGACTGAAATATAGAGAGGCACAGAGAGAAAGACAGACACAGAGGACAGAGGAAGAAACAGGGAGTCAGAAAAATAGACAGAAGGAGAAAGGGAGAAAGAGAGAGAGACAAAGAGAGAAAGTCAAAGTGAGACAGAGAAACAGAGAGACAGAGAGAGACAGAGAGATCAAAAGACAGAGACAGAGAGGACAAAGGAAGAAACAGAGACAGAGCAATGAGAGACAGAAAGAGAAAGGAAGAAAGACAGAGAGATGGAGAGAAGAGACAAAGAGAGAAAGCCAGAGAAAGAGTGAGAAACACAGAGACAGAGAGAGAAAGACACAGAGACAGAGAGATAGAAAGACAGAGACAGAGAAAGGCAGACAGAGACAGAGAGAAAAACAGACAGAGAAAGGCAGACAGAGACAGAGAGAAAGACAGAGAGACAGAGGACAGAGAAAGAGAGAGAAATAGAGAGACAGGTGAAAGAGAGGAAGACAAAGAGAGAAAGACACAGAGAGAGATAGAAAGACAAAAACAATGACAGAGAGGACAGAGAAAGAAACAGAAACAGAGAGAAATAGAGACAGAAGGAGAAAGGGAGATAGAGAGATAGAAAAAGACACACAGAGAGAAAGCCAGAGAGAGACAGAGAAACACAGAGATGGAGAGAGACAGAGAAAGACACAGAGAGATAGAAAGACGGGTGGCCCGCGTTCGACCCCCGGCATCCCACATGATCCCCCAAACTCAGCCAAGAACAGAGTAGGAATAATCCCTGAATTTATCTCCCCCCACCAAAAAAAAAAAAAAACAAACAAATAACCAGAAGCCTGAATTGCAATGCTGGCAGCTCGTAGGACTCTTCCTGTGATTTGGGGGGGGGGGGGAGAAAAGTTCTAGAAAATAAGGAAAATTTGATGAAATTTTTGGGGCCCAGCATTAATGGGCCTGATTTTGGGGGTCTCGTTTTTTTTCTCTCCTATGTGGGTGAAAGGAACCGGAATATTCTGTATGTGTCGAGTGTCCCTCTGCCAATGGAATTGTGTCTCTTTTTTGTTGTTGTTGTTTTGTTTTGTTTTGTTTTGTTTTGGGGCCACACCCGGCGGTGCTCAGGGGTTCCTCCTGGCTGTCTGCTCAGAAATAGCTCCTGGCAGGCACGGGGGACCCTATGGGACACCGGGATTCGAACCAACCACCTTGGGTCCCTGGATCGGCTGCTTGCAAGGCAAACGCTGCTGTGCTATCTCTCCGGGCCCAGAATTGTGTCTCTTAAATGGAACTGAGTCTCTGGGCCCTGAAAATGTACCCTGAATTCAAATCAGTATTTACGGCATTCTGCGGCAGTCTCTCTCTCTCTCTCTCTCTCTTCTCTCTCTCTCTCTCTCTCTCTCTCTCTCTCTCTCTCTCTCTCTCTCTCTCTCTCTCTCTCTCTCTCTCTCTCTCTCTCTCTCTCTCTCTCTCTCTCTCTCTCTCTCTCTCTCTCACACACACACACACACACACACACACACAAAATGTCAGCTTTGGTCCCCCCAAAACCTGCCGTCCCTCCTCAGGGGGTTTTCCTTTTATTTTGCAAATGCTGAATTATGCAATAAATAAATAAATAAATAAATAAATAAATAAATAAATAAATAAATAAATAAATAAAACAGCTGGTTAGCATTTCTATAAAAGGACTAAAACTCACTGTCTTGTATTAGCAGGTGATGAGAAAACATTTAGAAGCCAGCTGGGGATAGATAGTCTTGTTTCCTTTCTCTCTTTCTTCCTTTCTTTCTTTCTTTCTTTCTTTCTTTCATTCATTCTTTTTTCTTCTTTCCCTCCATCTCTGCCTCCCTCCCTCCTTCCTTTCTTCTTTCTTGCTTTCTTCCTTTCTTCCTTATTTCTTCCTTTCTTTTCTTTCTTCCTTCCTTCCTTCATTCTTTCTTCCTTCCTTTCTTTTCTTTCTTTCTCTCTTTTTCTTTTTTTCTTTCATTCTTCTTTCTTCTTTCCTTCCTTCTTTCCCTTCCTCTCTGCCTCCCTCCTTCTTTCCTTCCTTTCTTCCTTCTTTCTTTCATTCTTCCTTCTTTCCTTCCTTCCTTCTTTCCCTCCTCTCTGCCTCCCTCCTTTCTTTCTTCCTTTCTTCTTTCTTTCTTTCTTTCTTTCTCTCTTTCTTTCTCTTTCTTTCATTCTTCCTTCTTTCCTTCCTTCTTCTTTCCCTTCCTCTCTGCCTCCCTCCCTCCTTCCTTTCTTCCTTCCTTCTTTCTTTCTTTCTTTCTTTCTTTCTCTTTCTTTCATTCTTCTTTCTTCTTTCCTTCCTTCTTTCCCTCCCTCTCTGCCTCCCTCCCTTCTTCCTTTCTTCCTTCCTTCTTTCTTTTTCCTTCCTTCTTTCCTTCCTTCTTTCCTTCCTTCCTTCCCTCCCTCCCTCTTTCTTTTTTTTTGCATGGAAACGTAGACAAATCTCCTTACTTTTTGCCTGCACAGAAACAAGGATCTATGTGCATAGGAACATGCAAAAAAATTATATAGGGTGTACATTTTTATATATTTATAGGGTGCAGACATTTATTTGCTTTTATATATAATTATGTATCATAGATCATTATTATATCATATATGATTATATTCTATATTCTATAGTATGTTATTTATACTTATTTATATATATTATTTTATAATCATTTATAAATATATTTATGTTTTATTCTATAAAACATGTAAATATATTATGCTATAATCATATAAGATGAGCATATATTCTAAGCTGTCATTTAATATAAAACTATTTTATTCATAGGTTTATACACATATCAGATATAAATTTATATTTAGATTGAAATAAATATCTATTTATAAATATATTTAATATTTATAAATATACATAATTAGATATGACATAAATAGTATGTAATTGGATAGAACGTCATTTTTGTTTTCGTTTTTTGGTTTTTGGTTTTTGGGCCACACCCGGCGGTGCTCAGGGGTTCCTCCTGGCTGTCTGCTCAGAAATAGCTCCTGGCAGGCACGGGGGACCCTATGGGACACCGGGATTCGAACCAACCACCTTGGGTCCTGGATCGGCTGCTTGCAAGGCAAATGCCGTTGTGCTATCTCTCCGGGCCCCCCCGTTGCTATTTTCTTTTTTTTGTTTGTTTGTTTGTTTTGTTTTGTTTTGTTTTGTTTTTGGGCCACACCCGGAGGACCATATGGGACACCGGGATTCGAACCAACCACCTTTGGTCCTGGATCGGCTGCTTGCAAGGCAAACGCCGTGATATCTCTCCGGGCCATCGTAAAAGTATTTTACACTCAAGTCTTAATCCGGTTTCCATCAGCACCAAGTGATGGCTTTGATTTTTTTAAATGATTTTCTGTCAATATTTGCAAACGCACTTATTTCCAAGACTCTGCGTGGAATAGACATCCGTTATTTCTGTGCAGGGATGAATGCAAAATGCTGTTTATTTATGGGTGAAATCATTCATTTATCTCTGTGGTCTGTAGTATTTAAAAAAAAAACTATTGTTTCACTGCAGAAAAACACCATAAACAAAAACGCTATTGTAAACACATGTAAACATAAATATGTGAAAACATATATTAAAATAAAATAGATGTAAAATAAAATAAAAATGAACATCAAATAAATAATAACAAAGTAAATAAATAAAATAAAAAGTGAACATAAAAATAGTTTGTTTTTTGGGGGAGTACAGCTGTAAAAAAAAAAAAAAAAAAAAACCTCAGGGATTACTCCTGGCTCTGTGCTCCTGACGGCTCAGGGATGCTGAGGATCGAACCCGGGTCAGCAGCGCGCAAAGCAAAGGCCCTCTCTGCTATGCTATCACTCCAGCTACTATAAAAAAAAATAATAAATAAATAACTTTAAATCTATAATTAAAAAATAAAAGCGAATATTCCCAGACATAGAATTTCAAAAATAGAAACCCTTAGTAGACCTAGAATAAAATTATTTTTAAAAAATTAGATTTTTTTTTTTTTTTTTTTTTGCCTTATAGGCAGAAGATCCCGGGTTCGATCCTCAGCGTCCCATAGAGTCCCCGGAGCATGGCCAGGAGTAATTTCTAAGTATTTCCAGGTATGGAAAAAAAATCCCCCCCAAAATTTTATATATATATAAAATATATATATGTATATATATATATTAAAAATAAATAAGAAACTTCTCAGCAGGGGAAAATATTAATTTAGAATTAAAATTAAAAATTTGACTTTTTTATCAGGTAGAGATTTATAGAAAAGAAAATGTGTCTTGGTGTTGGGAGAATGTTCCAGAATGTTCTGGAATGTTCTAGAAAGTTCTAGACTGTTCTGGAATGTTCTAGAATGTTCTGGAATGTTCTAGAATATTCTAGAATTCTAGCATGTGCAGGGAAGGTGATGAAGGAATCTAACTGAAATCGATTTGGGGGATTTTTCTATTTCTTTCCATTTTCTCTGAATCTTACGTGTTTAGACTCTGGGGAACAGAATTGATAATTTTGGGGGAAATGGCTCATTTTTGTTTTCTGGAGAATAATCCAATCGATGGCAGGACTTTTTTTTTTTTTTTTTAAGGTGAAGGTAAAGCTAAAACAGAGCTAATTTCAGTAGTGGGTAAAGGGAAATTGAGGATTCCTCCTTTATGGTTCATATTCAAATTTATGGAAAGAAACCAAATCCCACAATTTAGTGTTTTCTAGACAGGGTTTACTCTGTCCCAAAACTATTTTATTTTATTTTATTACTTTATTGTTTTATTTTATTTTATATATTATTTTATTTTATGTTCTGTTATTTATATTATTATATTTTATATATCATTTTATTTTACATTTTAGTTTATTTATATATCTTTAATAATCTGTTATTTGATATTTTATATTTTACTTCTTATATTATATTTTATTACTTTATTTTATTTTCTATATTATTTTATTTTATGTATTGTTTTATTGTATGTTATTTGATATTTTATTTATTGGATTGGATTGGATTTTTATTTTATATATTATTTTGTTATTTGATATTTTACTTTATATTATATTTGATTTGATTTGATCTTATATCTTATTTTATTTTTATTTTATTGATAATTTATTTTATTTTTTATTTTATTATTTTATGGTTTTATTTTATTTTATATACTATATTATTTTATGTTCTGTTATTTATATATTATTGTATTTTATATATTATTTTATTTTACGTTTTAGTTTTATATATCTTTTATTTTCTGTTATTTGATATTTTATATTTTACTTCTTATATTATATTTTATTGCTTTATTTTATTTTCTATATTATTTTATTTTATGTATTGTTTTATTGTATGTTATTTGATATTTTATTTATTGGATTGGATTTTTATTTTATATATTATTTTGTTATTTGATATTTTATTTTATATTATATTTTATTTGATTTGATTTTATATCTTATTTTATTTTTATTTTATTGATAATTTATTTTTATTTTTTTATTTTATTTTCCCCCAGAGGCTGTTTATTCTCCTCAAGAACACGCCGAATCTCCATTTCACCTGATCAAGGGAGGACACGCGTCTGTTCAGTTAGGCTTCTAAATTAGCTCATTTTCAGACCCAATGAACAGCAAATAATTGCTTTTTTTTTCTTTTCCTTTCATCTATGTATTTTTTGTGGAGGCAGACCAGACAGGAGAGGCCCAGAAATGCACTTTTGAGGGCGAATAAAATTTAAAAGAAATCCTTTAGCCCTGAAGTGGCCCCAAAGCTTGAAGGTTAGTTACTTTCCTCTGACACGTTCAAACACAAGCCAGATGCCAGAGTTCAAGGACCCCCCCCCCCCCGAGAGAAGGGTGGACCCTTCAGGAAGGAAAAGCCATAGGAGAATGAGAGATTACTAGAAAATTAAAGGGCAAAAGATGAAATAAAAAAAAAACTCGAAACTATAAAGTGATGAGATTAAGAGATTATGAAAGGCTGTGAGATTAGGAGCCGTGCAAGGGATGGATTAAGAGATTAAAAATGTGAAAAAAGAGGGATTGTGAAATTATCAATCTGTCTGAGAGATTTAGTTTGAGATCGACAGCATAACGGATGGATGATAAAAATCCTGAGTGTGCAAGGGATTAAATTATGAGATTGTCAGTAGTGCCAGGAATGAAGTTCTGAGATTAGCAGTAAATTCAAAAGGTAGATTATGATATTATCAATCATGTCAGAGATTATATTCTGAGAGCATCGACAGAGTTACGGATGAATTGTAAAATCATCCATGGTGCAAGGGATTAAATTATGAGAGTTCCACAGCACCAGGGATGAATTGTGAGGTTATAAAAGTGCAGAGCAGGGCATGGATTGTGAGTTTATCAACTGTGAGAAATCAATTATGAGGTCATCAGCATAATGGGTTAATTATAAAGTCGTCGATGGTGCAAGGAATTAAATTGTGAGATTATCAGAAGTTCAAGGGATGAATTGTGAGGTCATAAAACTGCAAGGCATGGATTGTGAGATTCTCCATCATGCCTGGGATAAATTATGAGATCATTGAAAGCATAAAAATAAATTATAAAGTCATCAATGGTTCAAGGGATTAAATCATAAAATCATCAGCCGTGCAAGAGAAGAATGTGAAAATCTATAGCACAAGGCATGAAATTATGACAGAAACATCAGCAGAACAATGGAGCAAAATGTTGAGAACATTTCGGTGTGAGAGAGGAGATGATGGGAAGATCAGGAGATTATGATATTGTGGGATTATGAGGTTATGGGATTATGAGATTTTTTTGGATTCTATCTGCAACAGCAGATAGATTATGAGATTCTGAATAGAGTGCCAATAATGCCATGGGGATTATAAGAAAATCATCAACAGAAAAGACGGAATTATGAGACCATCGTTGGGTAAAATAGATTATAAAAATAATGATATAATAAAATAAATAAATAATAAAAATAAACATAATGAATAAAAATGAAATAATAGTAATCAAATAAATAAGTACATGAATAATAAATAAAATAATACAATAAATAAAATAATAATAAAATAAGATTATAAAAATAATATAAGAAAATACGGGGCTGGCGAGGTGGCGCTAGAGGTAAGGTGTCTGCCTTGCAAGCGCTAGCCAAGGAAGGACCGGGGTTCGATCCCCCGGCGTCCTATAGGGTCCCACCAAGCCAGGGGCAATTTCTGAGCGCTTAGCTAGGAGTAACCCCTGAGCATCAAACGGGTGTGGCCCAAAAAAATAAATAAATAAAATAAAATAAAAATTCCTTCTCCCTATCCCCCTTTTCTCTTTTTTTTTTTTTTCTTTTTTTTTTTTTTTTTTTTTGTGGTTTTTGGGTCACACCCGGCAGTGCTCAGGAGTTATTCCTGGCTCCAGGCTCAGAAATTGCTCCTGGCAGGCACGGGGGACCACATGGGACGCTGGGATTCGAACCGATGACCTCCTGCATGAAAGGCAAATACCTTACCTCCATGCTATCTCTCCAGCCCCTATCCCCCTTTTCTCTATGCCCCAGATCCACCCAGGTCTGAAGTTCTGTTGTTTTCATACTTTGGACCTTTTTCTTCTACACAGAACAGGTCATTCTGCATCTATGACAACATTTTTTTTTTTTTAAATTTTGAATTTGGAGGTTTTGGTGCCACTGGTTGGCCCCTAACCAGCATAGCCATGGGAAGTTATTTCTGATGAGGGGACCTGAAGGGGGGCCAGGATAAAACGGGGTCTGTCTGCATGCAAGGCAAACGCTGCAATTTCTATAAACATTTCTTGGTGAGTTTGCAAAAGGAAAAATGCCAAATCTTTTGCGAATGCGTTTTTGCAAAAGCATATTTGCAAAAAAAAAAAAAAAATTTAGTCCCCAAATTTGAACCCAGGTCCACGTTGGAATTCGCAAAATAAAAGATGCGAAATCTTTCACAAATGCCTCTTTGCAAAAATGTATTTGCAAAAAAATAAAATTCAGTTCCTCAAACTTGAATCCCAAAATGAAAGGTGCAAATACTTTACAAATGCATTTTTTTTGCAAAAGCATATTTACGAAAGAAAATATTCAATCCCCAAACTTGAACCCAGATCTACGTTGGAGTTTGCAAAATGAAAGATGCAAAAACTTTGCAAATGCATTTTTTGCAAAAAGCGTATTTACAAAAAAAAGCATATTTACAAAAAACACTTTGCAAATGCATTTTTGCAAAAGCATATTTACGAAAGAAAAAATTCAATCCCCAAACTTAAACCCAGATCTACGTTAGAGTTTGCGAAATGAAAGATGCAAAAACTTCGCAAATGCATTTTTTGCAGAAAGCGTATTTACAAAAAAAAAACATATTTACACAAAACACTTTGCAAATGCATTTTTGCAAAAAGCATATTTACAAAAAATTATTTACAAAAAACACTTTGCAAATGCATTTTTGCAAAAGCATATTTACAAAAAAAAATACTCATTCCCCAAACTTGAACTCAGATCTACGTTGGAGTATGCAAAATGAAAGATGCAAAAACTTTGCAAAAGCATTTTTTGCAAAAAGCATATTTACAAAAAAAAAAGCATACTTACAAAAAACACTTTGCAAATGCATTTTTTTTGCAAAAGCATATTTACAAAAAATTTTTTCAGTCCCAAATTCGAACCCATGTCCACTTTGGAGATTGCAAAATGAAAAGTTCAAAACCTTTTGGAAATGCATCTTTGCAAAAAACACCTTTGCAAAAAAAATTCAGTTCCCAAAATTGAATGTAGGTCCACTTCGGAGTTTGCAAAAGAAAAGATGCAAAAACTTTTGCAAACGCATCCTAGCAAAATAGCTTTGCAAAAAAATAAAAATCAGTCCCCAAATTTGTACCTTATAGCCATGTTGGAGTTTGCCAAAGAAAAGATGCAATACCTTTACAAATGCATTTTTGAAAAAAACATATTTACAAAAAAAAAAAATATCAATCCCCAAACTTGAACCCAGGTCCATGTTGGAATTTGCTAAAGGAAAGATACAAAAAACTTTGCAAATGCATTTTTTTGCAAAAGCATATATTTTTTTTTAAAAAAAAGCATATTTACAAAAAAAAATTTTAGTCCCAAACCTAGACCCATGTCCACTTTGGAGACTGCAAAAGAAAAGATGCAAAAAACTTTTGCAAACGAACATAAATTCAGTCCTCAAGCTTGAACCCAGGCTCACGTCGGAGTTTACGAAAAGAAAGATGCAAAAACTTTTGCAAATGCATCTTTGCAAAAAAAAAATCTCTGCAGAATATAAATTCAGTCCCCAAACTTGAACCCGGGTCCATGTTGGAGTTTGCAAAAGGAAAGATGCAAAAAATTTGCAAATTCATCTTTGAAAAAAAAAAAGTCCCCCAAGTCTCCCAAATGGATCCAAATATGGAATTTCTTTCAAGAATCCTTCATTTCTCAAATTTTCCCAAACCTCATAAAATTCACCCTCTGCATGGGCATTCTTCTCTGCGCCATATCTTAAAATAATTTCTCTCATTAAAAGACAAAAATAATGGAGGCGAGAGGGGGAAATTTAGAGAGAGTCCTGCTGGGTTAATGGTTCCTGTGGAAAGAAAAATGCTATTTTTTTCCCTGAGCCTATGAAGGATCGTACAGTGTGTCTCGTTCTAAAAGAGAGAAGAAGCGGGGCCGGGTGGTGGCGCTGGAGGTAAGGTGCCTGCCTTGCCTGCGCCAGCCTAGGACGGACCGCGGTTCGATCCCCCGGCGTCCCATATGGTCCCCCAAGAAGCCAGGAGCAACTTCTGAGCGCATAGCCAGGAGTAACCCCTGAGCGTCACAGGGTGTGGCCCAAAAACCAAAAAAAAAAAAAAAAGAGAGAAGAAGCAGTGTGAATAATATTCAGGATTTTATGTTTCCATATGCATGAAACTGGCCCAGATGCTGAGAAGGTGGGACAGTCACAGACAGATGTGAAGGCATAATAAAATATTATTATATATTAATAAATATATATTATTATAATATAATATATATTATATATAATATATATAATATATTATATAATATAATAATAATATATAATATACAATATATTATAATATAATAATTAATTATTATTAAAATATTAAGTATTATTTCTATAAAATATGTTATTTTACAAATAAAATTAATATTTTATAAAATATTTTGTAAGAAAGGGAGAAAGAAAGAAAGAAAGAAAGAAAGAAAGAAAGAAAGAAAGAAAGGAAGGAAGGAAGGAAGGAAGGAAGGAAGGAAGGAAGGAAGGAAGGAAGGAAGGAAGGAAGGAAGAAGGAAGAAAGGAAGAAAGAAAGAAAGAAAGAAAGAAAGAAAGAAAGAAAGAAGAAAGAAAGAAAGAAAGAAAGAAAGAAAGAAAGAAAGAAAGAAAGAAAGAAAGAAAGAAAGAAAGAAAGAAAGAAAGAAAGAAAGAAAGAAAGAAAGAAAGATGATAAATAGATGAGTAGATAGGTACGTAGATTGATGGATAGATAGATAAATAGATGCTAGATAGATAGATGGATGTATAAATAGATAAGTAAATATGTAGATAGATTGATGGGTAGATAAATAGCTAGTCACATAGCTAGATAATGGGTAGGTGGGTAAGTATATTGATGGATAGATAAAGATGTGTAGGTAGGTACCTAGATAGATAGATAGATAGATAGATAGATAGATAGATAGATAGATAGATAGATAGATAGATAGATAGATAGATAGATAGATAGATAGATAGATAGATAGATAGATACATAGATAGATACATAGATAGATACATAGATACATAGATACATAGATAGATACATAGATAGATACATAGATAGATAGATGATACAGAGATAGATAGATAGATAGATAGATAGATAGATAGATAGATAGATAGATAGATAGATAGATAGATAGATAGATAGATAGATGATACAGAGATGGATGGATGGATGGATAGATAGATAGATAGATAGATAGATAGATAGATAGATAGATAGATAGATAGATAGATAGACAGATAGATGGATGGATGGGTGGGTGGATGGATGGGTGGATAGATGGTGGATTGATGGATGGATAGATAGATAGATAGATAGATAGATAGATAGATAGATAGATAGATAGATAGATAGATAGATAGATAGATAGATGGATGGGTGGATGGATGGATAGATGGTGGATGGATGGATAGATAGATAGATAGATAGATAGATGGATGGGTGGATGGATGGATGGATAGATGGTGGATGGATGCATAGATAGATGATAGATAGATAGATGATAGATAGATAGATAGATAGATAGATAGATAGATAGATAGATAGATAGATAGATAGATAGATAGATAGATAGATAGATAGATAGATAGATAGATAGATACGTGGATGGATCAATGGGTGGGTAGACAGACAGACTGACAGACATGAGAGAATGATCCCTTTCGACAAGAACTGGGAGCAGGAAGGAGGGAAAGAGATAGGCAGGAAACCCTTTGGGAACAAATAATACAAACTGCAGTGTCTAAAAGACTGAGAGCGTGAGAGACAGAGAGAGAGGGAGGGGGGAGGGAGGCAGGGAAGAGGGCAGGAGGAAAACTGAGGACATTGGTGACTGGAAATTTGTCCTGGCGAAGGGTGTTGGCCATTGTAGGACTGAAACTGTCATGAACAAGTTTTTAACAACCTTGTATAAATAAAAAAAATTATAAAAAAAATAAGAAAAATGCGTCATTTCATCAGTTCTTATTTCAACAGATAACCGACTAAAATATTGCTGGTTAAAATGCTTCAATTATTTTATTAAACAAAAATATCTTATGTGGGGGCCGGAGCAGTAGCTAAAATGGCAATAAATTCTGAAACAACATTTAAGATTGGTTCTTTTTCTTTTTCTTTCTTTTTCCTTTCTTCTTTCTTTCTTTTTCTTTCTTCTTTCTCTCTTCCTTTCTTTTATTCTTTGTTTTCTTCTTTCTTAGTGTGTACTTTTCTTTGTTTACATCATTCCTTCTCTTTCTTCCTTTCTTCTTTTATTCTTTCTTCCCTTCTTTGTTTTCTTCCTTAGTTCTTTCTCTTTCCTTCCCTCTCTCTTTCCTTTCTGTTTTCTATTTATTTCTTATTTTCATTTCTTATTTCTTTCTTTCCTTTATTCCTTTTTCTTTTTTCCTTCCTTCCCTTCCTCCTTTCCTTCCTTCCTTCCTTTTTCCTTATTTCTTTCCTTCCTTCTTTTCTTCTTTCCCTTCTTCCTTTCTTCCAGCCTTCATTCTCTCCTTCCTCCCTCCCTCTTCCTTCCTTACTTCCCATCCTCCTTTCCTTCCTTTTTTCTTTTTTCATTTTCCCATCTACCTTCCTTCCCTCCCTCCCTTCCCTTGCTTCTTTCCTTCCTTCTTTCCTTCTTTCCCTTCTTCCTTCCCTCCCTTCCTTACTTACTTTCTTCCCTTTCTTCTTTTCTTCTTTCCCTTCCTCCCTCCCTCCCTTCCTTCCTTCCTTTCTTCCTTCCTTCCTTCCTTCTTTCATCTTCTTGGCATCAAACATGCAGGCAGAACCCCATCCAAATGGATTGTACAAAATTTAGATGGCACCAGAAAACGATGAGAAGTTGTGTTTTCTTTGAGCTACAACACATTTTCTCTCAATTTACTGAAGGAGAAATGGCAGTCTTCCCAGCCAAGTTGCTCTCTTTTTTCATGTTCTCTGAAAAATGAAACATTTTCATTGATTGAAGGTTTAGGGCAATGCTGGGAGTGATTTCTCATACTAAGGATTTAATGAGAGAGAGAGAGAGAGAGAGAGAGAGAGAGAGAGAGAGAGAGAGAGAGAGACAGAGAGAGAGACAGAGAGAGAGACAGAGACAGAGACAGAGAGACAGATACAGAGAGAGACAGAGAGAGAGACAGAGAGAGACAGAGACAGAGAGACAGAGAGAATGATCCCTGAGTCCCCCAAGCCAGGAGAAATTTCTGAGCACAGAGCCAGGAGGAACCCCTGAGCATCACCCAATGTGGCCCGAAGTCCAAAATAAAAATCTTATGTGTAAAAGAAAGAGAAAAAAATATCCTTGAGTGTAGTAAAAAATACACTTTTTCAGGTCAAATTCTATGGATTCTTAGGAGCTAAAAAGTCTATAAATTCTGAAACAGCATTTGGGTTTGTCTATCTCTTTCTTTCTTTTTTCTTTCTTCCTTCCTTTCTTTCTCTCTTTATGCTTTGTTTTCTTCTTTCTTCCTTCTTACTTTTCTGTTTACTTCTTTCTTTCCTTCCCTTTCTTTTTTCTTTCTTTCTTTCTCTTTCTTCATTTATTCTTCCTTCTCTTTGTTTTCTTCCTTATTTCCTTCTCTTTCCTTCCTTTCTCTTTTCTTTCTTTCTGATTCCTATTCTTTATTTCTTATTTTTGTTTTTTCCTCCCTTTCTTTTTCTTTCCCTTTTCATTTTCCTTCCTTCCCCCTTTCCTTCCTTCCTCCTTCCTTTCCCACTGCTTTCCTTCTTTTCTTCCCCACTTTCTTCCTTCTTTCCCTCATTCCATTCTTCTTTCCTTCCTTCCTTCCCTCCTTTTTCCTTCCTTCCTTCCCTCCTTCTTTCCTTTCTTTCTTCCGTACCATCTTCCTTCCTTCCCTCCTTTCTTCTTTTTCTTTCTTCCTTCCCTCTTTTTTCCTTTCTTCTCTTTCTTCCCTTCTTTCTTTTTTCTTCCCTCCTTCCTTCTCTTCCTTCCCTCTTTTTTACCTTCCCTCTTTCTTTCCTTCCTTCGTTCCTTTCTTTCTTCCTTCCTTCCTTCATTCCTTCCTTCCTTCCTTCTTCTTTTGTCTTCCTGGCATCTAACATGCCAGCAGAACCCCATCCAAATGGATTTTACAAATTTTGGATGGCACCAGAAAGCGATGAGAAGTTATGCTTTTCTTGAGCTACAACACATTTTCTCTCAATGTACCGGAGGAGAAATGGCAGCTTTCCCAGCCAAGTTGCTATCTTTCTGTTCATTTCACTGAAAATGGAACAAAATTCAAATTGAATGGGGGTGTAGGGATGAGAGAGGGAGAGGGAGAGAGGGAGAGAGAGTGCTTCTCCTCTCTTTCCTGCTCTGTAATTTGTTGGCTGTTTTATGTACTTTTGTAATATAAATAAATAAAAAATCTTACTATCGGCCTCCCAAGCTAAAAAAAAAAAACATATAAATTTCATTCAAGGTATTTATTACGTAAAAGAGAAATCACATTACAGGTATATATGAAAATATAGAGAGATAATATATAGATAACATATACTTATAATAAAAACATCATATCTAATATACAATATGTAATTTTATAGATGAATAATAATGATATGTAAATACTTTCTAATAATTACAATATATGAATATAATACGATATAAAATGTATAAAATCTATATAATCTCTCTATATATGAGAATGACTATTTCCTCTTCGTCCCAAATTTCTGGTTCTCTAAAATCCATATTTTTTTTGTTTTGTTTTGTTTGTTTTTGGGCCACACCCGGTAACGCTCAGGGGTTACTCCTGGCTATGTGCTCAGAAGTTGCTCCTGGCTTGGGGGACCATATGGGACACCGGGGGATCGAACTGCGGTCCGTCCAAGGCTAGCGCAGGCAAGGCAGGCACCTTACCTTTAGCGCCACCGCCCGGCCCCTAAAATCCATATTTTTTTAATCTCTGGCGGAAGTCTTTTTGCTATTAAAATGCCTGACATGTTGGTTGCTATTTATGTGCTGATATATCAATCATAGTTAGATGTCAC
This sequence comes from Suncus etruscus, assembly GCF_024139225.1. Lineage (NCBI taxonomy): Eukaryota > Metazoa > Chordata > Mammalia > Eulipotyphla > Soricidae > Suncus > Suncus etruscus. Next base: position 1,554,265 of record NW_026060315.1, on the reverse strand, counting down.
TGGGTGTCCATTTTGGACAGAAGAGTTCATCGTTTTTTAATCATAAGAAAATATGAATATATATGAATGACATATATTTATATAAAAGATTATATATTATGAATATATTTCTATAACGTAATAGAATAAACAACATGACTTGACATGATATGCCATATCATATGATACGATATAAAATAACATAATAGAATAGAATCTAATAAGCAATAACAGAACGTAACATGATTTAATATAACAGAACACAACATAGCAAAAATGATATGCTATGACATGACATTCATAACATGATGTAATATGATGATATGACATAATTTAATATAACATAACATGATACCTAATATACTAAGATATAACGTAAATGTATATATGTTTACATGTTTATATGCAATATTGTATACATTACAGAACATATAACATATGATTTTATGTATTCAAAATATAACTATATTATAAATAGCGTTCATTATTACTTTAGTATTTCCTTTTGTTAGAAGTAATATTCATTAATTTATTATCATTTTCATGATTATTTTAGTGTTTTATTATAAATAATAGGCATTCTTATTTTAATATCTTATTTTTAATTTATTATTTATTTATTTATTTATTTTTGTTTTTGGGGCCACCCAGCGGTGCTCAGGAGTTACTCCTGGCTGTCTGCTCAGAAATTGCTCCTGGCAGGCACGAGGGACCCTATGGGACACCGGGATTCGAACCAACCATCTTTGGTCCTGGATCGGCTGCTTGCAAGGCAAACGCTGCTGTGCTATCTCTCCGGGCCCAATATCTTATTTTTTATTATGAATCATCTTTATAAGCATTTTAGTACTTCACTGTTCTATAAGAGAAAATCCCCCTCCATAGATGGTTAATGTTTTTTAAAAGCATAAAGATGAAACACATTCAAAAGTATAAAAGTTTTAGTGAGAAGGAAAACTGTCATTTCCTTTTTGTTGTTGTTGTTGTTTTGTGTGTGGTTTTTGGGTCACACCCAGCAGTGCTCGGGGGTTATTCCTGGCTCCAGGCTCAGAAATTGCTCCTGGCAGGCACGGGGGACCCTATGGGACACCAGGATTCGAACCAACCACCTTTGGTCCTGGATCGGCTGCTTGCAAGGCAAACACCGCTGTGCTATCTCTCCAGGCCCCACATTAATATATTTTTAATTTTTCTTCAATGCCACAGATGAGGGAGACTATTTTCTGTGTTCATTTCTCCCCTTCTGACTCATTTCACTCAGCATAATAGTCTCCGTGTCCGTCCATGGATAAAAAACATTTCATGACTTCATTTTGTTTGTTTGTTTGTCTGTTTGTTTTTTGGGCCACACCCGGCGTTGCTCAGGGGTTCCTCCTGGCTGTCTGCTCAGAAATAGCTCCTGGCAGGCACGGGGAACCCTATGGGACACCGGGATTCGAACCAACCACCTTTGGTCCTGGATCGGCTGCTTGCAAGGCAAACACCGCTGTGCTATCTCTCCGGGCCCTATATATTCTATATTTTAAATTATATATTCATTATTGTGTATCTTGGGGTAGGGGGAGAGATAGACAGACAGACAGACAAGTGGACAGAGACAAAAATGGTCCAGAGGAAAAAATTACAGGTTATGCTTTTTAGGAAACTGAGAGAAAACTATATTTAACACAAAATCGCAGAGCTAATATATCTATTTCTATATATCTGAAAAATATCCACATATATGACTCCTCGAGGCAGAAATAAGCCACTTCCTTTCCAATAGAAGTTTTATTTTTGAATCCTAAAAAAGAAAACAGCAAGAAACGTTTCTGAATCGTTCTAAACACAAAAATCTCTGGAAAGATGCCAGCTCACCGTTAGGTTTGATGTCTTTTTTAGTCAACGCTATAAATTTGTAGAAAATAGGTTAAAGTCTTCAGCCAGCGGCAGAAATCAAATGTTTATTTTGTGCTTGAAACGTTTTGTAAGACACTCCATCCCCTGTATTAGAACAAAAAGTAAAACCTATCCACATGAAAATGACCTTCATGGCCCTTCAGACACGTAGCTGTAGGTTTTGAAAAATGTTCATTTTCTTCCTCAAATGGGTTTGATAAAAATCAGGTCACGCAGAGAGGAAACAGAAAAGGTGAAAAAATGGGGGAAAATATTAGTGTGATATATTATATAATAATAGCCAAATAATAGAAAAATATTACCAAGAAATCAGAGACACCGTCCCAATTCTAGTAAAAATAGTAGATATTAGAATGATAGCATATCTAGATGGGATCCAATTTATTCTTTTCTTCTCATGCTAAGCACTATGGTTTAGAAGTTATTTTCCTGTTCTTTTCTCCCTTGGCTATATTTTTTCCATTTTGGACAGAAGAGTTCATCGTTTTATAATTACAATAAAATATAAATATATATACATATATGTGAATATATGTATCATGTCATTATACTGTAGTTATATTGTATTGCATCGTATCTATGATAGCGTCATAGAATGATAGTGGAATAATAGTACAAAAATATAAAATCAGGTCATGCAGAGAGGAAACAGAAAAGGTGAAAAATGGGGGGAAATATTAGTGTGATATATTATATAATAATAGCCAAATAATAGAAAAATATTACCAAGAAATCAGGGACACCGTCCCAATTCTAGTAAAAATAGTAGATATTAGAACGATAGCATATCTAGATGGGATCCAATTTATTCTTTTCTTCTCATGCTAAGCACTATGGTTTAGAAGTTATTTTCCTGTTCTTTTCTCCCTTGGCTATATTTTTTCCATTTTGGACAGAAGAGTTCATCGTTTTATAATTACAATAAAATATGAATATATATACATATATGTGAATATATGTATCATGTCATTATACTGTAGTTATATTGTATTGCATCGTATCTATGATAGCGTCATAGAATGATAGTGGAATAATAGTACAAAAATATAAAATCAGGTCATGCAGAGAGGAAACAGAAAAGGTGAAAAATGGGGGGAAATATTAGTGTGATATATTATATAATAATAGCCAAATAATAGAAAAATATTACCAAGAAATCAGAGACACCGTCCCAATTCTAGTAAAAATAGTAGATATTAGAATGATAGCATATCTAGACGGGATCCAATTTATTCTTTTCTTCTTGTGCTAAGAACTACGGTTTAGAAGTTATTTTTCTGTTCTTTTCTCCCTTGGCTATATTTTTTTCCATTCTGGACAGAAGAGTTCATCGTTTTATAATTACAAGAAAATATGAATATATATACATATATGTGAATATATGTATCATGTCATTATACTGTAGTTATATTGTGTTGCATCGTATCTATGATAGCGTCATAGAATGATAGTGGAATAATAGTACAAAAATATTAACGGGAAATCGAACAGACCTTTCCAAGTTCCCGTAAATGTCTTTGTCCTACCACAAAGTCTCTGTGAATCAAGAATACATTTCCATCTCTGAGAACAAAATTTAAATTAAAATGTTTATTTGAATATATTTGCATACATTTGGTTTTTTTTTTTTTTTAGTCACAACTATTCTTTTTTTATTATGTTGGGAATTCACTCAACTGAGAAACCTTAAAGACTTAATTATTTCAGGAAAAGACTTAATTATTTCAGGAAAACTTAAACACAAAATTGTCATTATAGGAGCCACCTGAACGATAGCACAGCAAGGGAAGGTGTTTGCCTGGCACACACGGCAGACCCAGGTTCAATCCCTGGCATCCCGTAAGGATCCCTCTTAGCTTGCCAGGAGTGATTCCTGAGTGCAGAGACAGGAGTACTTGAGCACTGCTGGTTGTGAACCAAAAACTTAAAAAAACAAACAAACAAAAAAGCAAACCCTTCATCCGAAAGAAAAAGGAAAGAAAGAAAAAAAGGAAGGAAGGAAGGAAGGAAGGAAGGAAGGAAGGAAGGAAGGAAGGAAGGAAGGAAGGAAGGAAGGAAGGAAGGAAGGAAGGAAGGAAGGAAGGAAGGAAGGAAGGAAGGAAGGAAGGAAGAAGAAAGGAAGAGTGGGGAGGAAAGAATGAAAGAAAGGAAGGAAGAAGAAAGGAAGAGTGGGGAGGAAAGAATGAAAGAAAGAAGGAAGGAAAGAAAGAAAGAAGGAAGGAAGGAAAAAGGAAAGAAAGAAAAAGAAAAGAAAGACTTTCTTATTTTCAGAGAAAAAAATCAGAAATAAAATCAGTAAAATAATAATAATTAATAATAATAATAATAATAATAATAACTTAGGGGGATATAAATAAATTAAATCAGTACTGCCATCCAAAGCTTGAGTTTTTCAACAGAACTGTTTGAACTTGAAATTTTCACCATAATAAAATATAAAAAAAATTGCTTAATCATACTGGTCTTTGAGCTCAGGAGAGTATTTTTTTTTCCCTAATAGATGCATTTTAATGAGTTCCCAGAGTATTTTAATAATGCGTGTTTATGGCTCCAGAAGAACACGGGGTATAAATAAATTATCTGTCCACGGGGTATAAATAAATTATCCGTCCACAAGTGAATTTTTCAGAACACTGAGAATTAATTGGGGGGGGTAGAGGGAGGAGAAAGAGAGAGACAGAGAGAGAAAGATAGAGACAGAGAGAGAACTGAGGCCCTGAGCTTAGGCCCTGCTGTGGGAATCCAAACATTATTAAAAACTGGATTTGTTAAGGGCTGGAGTGCGGCGCAAGTGGTATGGCATCTGCCTTGAATGCACTAACCTACGACGGACCACCGCGATTCAATCCCCCAGCATCCCGTAGGGTCCCCCGAGCCAGGAGAGATTTCTGAGCCCAGAGCCAGGAGGAACCCCTGAGCATCACTGGGTGTGGCCCAAAAACAAAACAAACAAACAAACAAAAACTGGGTTTGTTACATTTTTTTGAATGCGCAGCTATTAGGATGAATGTGGTACAACATAATCCAATAATGTATGCTTGTTCATAAAAGGAAAAAAAAAAATATATATATATATATATATGAGTAATGGCTTGGGAAACTTAGACTTTTCTGTCATATATGTGGACTATAAAGTGTGTGTTATAATTGCTTTGCTATGTTGCTATGTTATGTTATATTGTATTATGGGATGGGGTGGGATGGGATGGCATAGGATGGGATGGGATAGAATGAGATGGAATGGCATGGGATGGAATGGTATGGAATGGCATGGGATGGAATGGTATGGAATGGCATGGGATGGGATGGGATGGGATGGGATGAGATGGGATGGGATGGGATGGAATGAGATGAAATGACATGGGATGGGATAGGGTGGTATGGTGTGGGATGGGATGGGATGGGATGGGATATGATGGCATGGGATGGGATGACATGGGATGGAATGGCATAGGATGGGATGGGATATAATGAGATGGAATGGCATGGGATGGAATGGCATGGAATGGGATGGGATGGGATGGCATGGCATAGGATGGGATGGGATGGAATGGCATGGAATGGCATGGGATGGTATAGAATGAGATGGAATAGCATGAGATGAGATGGGATGGGATGGAATGAGATGAAATGACATGGGATGGGATGGGGTGGAATGGAGTGGTATGGGATGGGATGGAATGAGATGGAATGGCATGGGATGGGATGGGTTGGTATGGAGTGGTATGAGATGGGATGGGATATGATGCCATGGAATGAGATGACATGGGATGGGATGGCATAGGATGGGATGGGATAGAATGAGATAGAATGGCATGGGATGGAATGGCATGGAATGGCATGGGATGGGATGGAATGAGATGGAATGACATGGGATGGGATGGGGTGGTATGGTGTGGTATGGATGGGATAGGATGTGATGGGATGGGATGACATGGGATGGGATGGCATAGGATGGGATGGGATAGAGTAAGATGTAATGGCATGGGATGGAATGGCATGGGATGGGATGGAATGAGATGGAATGGCATGAGATGGGATGGGATGGGATGGAATGAGATGGAATGACATGAGATGGGATGGGATGGGATGGTGTGGGATGGGATGGGATGGCATGGCATGGGATGAGATGGCATGAGATGGAATGGAATGGGATGGAATGAGATGAGATGGCATGGGGTGGGATGGGGTGGTATGGTGTGTTATGGGATGGGATGGGATGGGATGGGATGGAATGAGATGAAATGACTTGGGATGGTATGGGATGAAATGGGGTGGGATGCGATGGCATGGGATGGGATGGGATAGAATGAGATGGAATGGCATGGGATGAAATGGCATGAGATGGGATGGGATGGGATGGAATGAGATGAAATGACATGGGATGGGATGGGATGGGATGGGATGGGATGGGGTGATATGGGATGGGATAATATGGTACCATATATTAGAATCTAATATTTGTTATGTTGTGCTGTGTTTTGTTGTTATGTTATGTCATAGCATGATATGCCATTGTAGAGTATAGTATGCTGTCATGTTGTGTTGTGTTTGGTTTTGTTGTGTTCTGATGTCATGTCATGGTTTTCTATGGTCTAGAATAATATGTTGTTTGTTGGCTTGTGTTATGTTATTCTTACGTTATATAATCTTATATTTTGTATTGCACTTGTTGTCATATTGTGTCATGTTGTGTTGCTTTGTTGTGTTGTGTTATGTCGTGTCGGATCATGTTACGTTATATTATGTTGTGTTGCGTCATGTCATATTATTATGTTATATTGTGCCGTATTTTTTATGTAGTATAATTATGTTATGTTACATTGTTTTGTGTTACATTTTTTATATTGTATTACGTTATGTTGCGTAGTATGTATTGTATCTTATGTTGTTACCTTATGCTTGTTATGTTATGGTATAACACGGTATAGCATGTTTTATGTTATGATATGCTATTTGTTGTTTCGTGTCATTTTACCTTATGTTCTGCCGTAACAATATGATCATACTATGTTATTATGATAGGACTCTAATATATTGTATATTCTACATCACACATACATAGCAATATGTGTTAGATATTGAAATAGGTTGAATTGAATATATTTTGCCCGTGCTTATTGTAAAGAATGGCCTGACATGCTTTTACACCCCCGCAGAGGATTTTGTCTTTACAGGTTTTTTGCCTACTTGTTGGTTTTCGGTTTCACACACACACACACACACACACACATCTTTTGTGATATAATACCACCAAGTATTGTCTGGAACAATGGCTTCTGATGTGTTTGGAAACAGACTTTCAACAACACCGACACCGATCTAGACGACGACATTGAACTGAAAGACAGTTCCAAAATTCTATTGTTCTTGGGCGAATCCAGTTTTCTGCTAAATATGATTAACGCTTCTACTTGAGTTGATGGAGCTCATTTTTTGTCTTTATTTAAACATCTTGATTACAAATAGGATTGTGATTAGGTTTCAGTCATGGAAAGGACACCCCCTTCCTTCACCAGTGCAACATTTCCACCACCAATGTCCCAAATCTCCGTCCATCCCACCCCACCCCAACCTGTACTCTAGACAGGCTTTCCAGTTCCCTCATTCATTCACATAATTCTGGTAGTTCTCTACTAAAAGAATTATCTTGTGTAACATTTTGTTAATTCTTATTAAAAAAAACAATAAAAATCTCTCCTTATTAAATACAGATAAAAAACCAAGGTCACAACCAATAATATGAATAAATGAAGGTTTCCCCAAGGACACGCTTCAGTATAAAATTAAAAATATTTCACCTGAGTAGTAGTAAATATGGTGGTAAATAATGGATTTATTAGATGTGTCATTGAATAATGCGCGGTTGTGAATTTCTCTGGGGTAAATGTATTTTTTTTTACTTTTGTGTAAGAGAAAAAAATCAACGTGAGATGTATTTTCAGTCTGTTTTCAGGGCAAAAATTACTGTACCATACATGTTTTTTAAAAAAGAGTAATGCATATGTTAGTAAAAGAATGGGAGAAAGGGAGAGAGGGAGGGAGGAAGGAAGAAAGGAAGGGAGAAAGGAAGAAAGGAAGGAAAGAAGAAAGAAAGGAAGGAAGGAAGGAAGGAAGGAAGGAAGGAAGGAAGGAAGGAAGGAAGGAAGGAAGGAAGGAAGGAAGGAAGGGAGGGAGGGAGGGAGGGAGGGAGGAAGGGAGGGAGGTAGGAAGAAAGGGAGGGAGGGCGGAAGGAAGGAGGAAAGAAGGGAGTAAAGGAGGAAAGAAAGGAGAAAAGAAGGAAAAGATAAAACAAGGAAAGGAGGAAAGAAGAACAAAAGAAAGGAGCAAAAGGGAAGAAAGGAAGGAGGAAAGCAGAGGAGGGAAGGAAAGATGGAAGGAATTGGGAGATAAGGACGAAAGGAAGGAAAGAAGAGAGAGGGAGGAAGCAAGGAAGGATAGAAGGAAAAAAGGTAGAAAGGAAAGAAGGAAGGGAGAATGGAATGAGGGAATTAAGGAAAGAAGGAATAAATGAAGGAAAAGGAGGTAAGGAAGGAAGGAGGAAGAAAGGAGAGAAGAAAGGATGGAAGGAGAGAGGGGAGGAAGGGAGGAAGAATGAAAAGAAAAGAGGGAAGGATGGAAGCAAAGAAGGAATGAGGAAAAGAAGGAAAAGTGGAAGGAAGGAAGGAAGGAAGGAAGGAAGGAAGGAAGGAAGGAAGGAAGGAAGAAAGGAAGAAAGGAAGAAAGGAAGGAAGGAAAGAAGGAAGGATTAAAGGAGTGAATGAAAGAAGAAAGGAAGGAAGGAAGAAAGGAAAGAAGGGGCCAGCAAGAGGCCAATTAAGGGTAGAAAAATCACAAAACTTATACCAAATTTTCATCCACTACCGGGACTTGCATCTGGCTGAAACTGCATAGTAACAGCTGTAGTAAGAGAAAATTTGGAAGACCACAGAACCCTACAAGACACTCTTTTAGCTCTTTGCACCTCCTAATCTCAGTTCATGTCATGGGTACTCAATTATAATTTTTTTTAGAAAAAAACAGGAAACACCCAATCAAATTTTAAGAAGGTAACAATTGACAATATGTTCTTCCACAGAGCCACCAAAAAATTGGAACCCAGAGTGCCGAGAGCCCAGGGGGACTTATTATGGGTGTTGTTGGTAGGACTGAAATTATTATTATTAAAATTTAGGACACAAAACAAACCAAGAATTCCTGATTTTTTTTAGAAGAATGAAGCCTCCGGCATCCTATTACCATTTGTTTTCTTCCTCTTTGAGAAATATCTCCTATATGCCAGGTGAAAAAATAAGATTTCCCCCCAACATCCTTTATTTTTATTTTTATTATTATTGGTTTAATAAAAATAATTTATTTTAATAAAAATATTTTGTTATTGTTCTGTTTTCTAGGAATTTCTATGGTTTTGTAATTTTCATATAGTCATTATCAACTTTTCAAGGGGAATATTCTATGAAAAGTTTCTCCACGCTCCCAATTATGCTAAAAAATATGCATTTTCAAATTGGAACTTCCAGTTAGAAATCCTCAGGTGTGCAGGAGAGTTCTGATGAGAATTTCCGCTGGAAACCAAGACGGTGGTTTTGCAGAAAAGTGGGAGCAAAAAGAAGGTGGAAAGAAAGAAAGAAAGAAAGAAAGAAAGAAAGAAAGAAAGAAGAAAGAAAGAAGAAAGAAAGAAAGAAAGAAAGAAGAAAGAAAGAAGAAAGAAAGAAAGAAAGAAAGAAAGAAAGAAAGAAAGAAAAAACGAAAGAAAGAAAGAAAAAAGAAAGAAAGAAAGGAAGGAAGGAAGGAAGAAGAAGAAAGAAAGAAAGAAAGAAAGAAAGAAAGAAAGAAAGAAAGAAAAAGAAAGAAAGAAAGAAAGAAGAAAGAAAGAAAGAAAGAAAGAAAGAAAGAAAGAAAGAAAAAAGAAAGAAAGAAAGAAAAGAAAGAAAGAAAGAAAGGAAGGGAAGGAAGGAAGGAAGGAAGGAAGGAAGGAAGGAAGAAGGGAGAAAGCAAGGAAGGAAGGAAGAAGGGAGAAAGCAAGGAAGGAGAAAGCAAGGAAGAGAGAAAGAAGAAAGAAAGAAAGAAAGAAAGAAGAAAGAAAGAAAGAAAGAAAGAAAAGAGAAAGAAAGAAAGAAAGAAAGAAAGAAAGAGAAAGAAAGAAAGAAGAAAGAAAGAAAGAAGAGAGAGAGAAAGAGAGAAAGAGAGAAAGAAAGAAAGAAAAGAAAAGAAAGAAAGAAAAAGAAAGAAAGAAAGAAAGAAAGAAAGAAAGAAAGAAAGAAAGAAAGAAAGAAAAAGAAAGAAAGAAAGAAAGAAAGAAAGAAAGAAAGAAAGAAAGAAAGAAAGAAAGGAAGGAAGGAAGGAAGGAAGGAAGGAAGGAAGGAAGGAAGGAAGGAAGAGAGAAAGGAAGAAAGAGAGAGAAAGGAAGAAAGAGAGGCCAAATGTAGTCCGATGAAAAAAATCACCCTTTTATAAAACGTAGCTCAATGATTTTCAGATTAAAGGGATGGAGAAGTTAAGGCAGAGAAGGGAGAGAGAGGGAGAGAGGGGGGAAGAGAGATATTATTCGTCTGGACAAGAACTGGGTGCTGGAAGGAGGGAAAAGGAGAGGCAGGAAACCCCTTCATGAACAAGAGTCTAAAAGGAGACAGACGGACGAATCGATGGATGGATGGATGGATGGATGGATAGATAGATAGATAGATAGATAGATAGATAGATAGATAGATAGATAGATAGATAGATAGATAGATAGATAGATAGATAGATGACGGATGGATAGCTAGACAGATGATGGATGGATGGATAAATAGATGGATAGTGAGATGGATGGATAGTGAGATGGATGGATAGAAAGATAAATGATGGATGGATGAATAGATAGATGATAGAGATGGATAGATAGAAAGATAGATGATAGATAGATGAATGGATGGATGGTTAGATAGATAGATAGATAGATAGATAGATAGATAGATAGATAGATAGATAGATAGATAGATAGATAGAAGATAGAATGGATGAATAGATGATAGATGGATGAATGAATGGATAGATAGATGGATGGATGGATGGATGGTTAGATAGATTAGATAGATGATAGATAGATAAAGAAATTTAGATAGATGGATGGATATATAGCTAGATAAATGATAGATGGATAGATGGATAAATAAAGAGATGGATAGATAGAAAGATAAATGATAGATGGATAGATGAATGAATTGATAGATGATATATTGAGCGATGGATGGATAGAAAGAAAGATAGATGATAAATAGATGGATGGATGGATGGATGATGGATGGATAGAAAGATAGATGATGGATGGATAAATAGATGATGATGGATAGATAGATAGATGGATAGAGAGATGGATGGATGGATGGAAAGATAAATGATAGATGGATGGATGAATAGATAGATAGATGGTAGATAGAGATGAATGGATAGAAAGATAATAGATGGATGGATGGATGGATAGATAGAAAGATAGAAAGATATATGATGGATGTATGGATAGATAGATGATGGATGGATGGATGGATGGAAAGATAGATGATAAATAGATAGATAGGTAGAAAGATAGAGACATGGATGAGTGGGCGGTGGATGGATAGAGAGATAGATGTTTAGATGGATGGATAGTTGATTGGATGGATGGATGGATGGATGGATGGATGGGTGGGTGGGTGGGTGGGTGGGTAGGTGGGTGGGTGGGTTGATGGATGGATGGATGGATGGATGGGTGGGTGGGTGGGTAAGTGGGTGGGTTGATGGATGGGTAGATGGGTAGGTGGGTGGGTAGATAAATACATAAAGATAATCCCGCCAAGACTGCACTATTTATTAGGAAGTTAAACCTATCCCTATGAGTAGAAAGGAAATCTAAGTTAAAGAGTCTCTAGAATTTCTTCCCATCGAGTGGGTTTCTCACATAGAAAAGAGGATGCCATCATGGTTGAGGGTGAAGCCATAACAGGTCAGGGCAAAGACTGTTGAATTCAATAAAATATAATTTTCTCGAGCCCAGTACTATTTATTTTGTTGTTCTTAGTATGTGCTAGCGTATGTTTGAAGTGCTATGTCCATGTTTTATTTTCCTGATTTTTAAATGTTTAATTTTAATTTCAATTAATTAAAATCAAAATATTAATTAAAATTAAGTATGATTTTTAATATTTCCCTAATTTTAATAATAAATAATTTTTCATGTACCTATTTGCCATCTGTATGTCTCTACTGAAAAGTGTCTATTTTTTCACCAGATTTTTTTGGGGGGTTTGATTTTTGGAACCACAAAATGCCATGCCAAGAATTTACTCCTGACTCTGTGCTCCCCCCTAAAAAAAAATCAGACCTGGAAATATTCAGAGGACCTATACAGGATGCCGGAATTCGAACCCAGATTGCTTCAGGCACCAAGGACAATATCCATATGTTCTATCTTATCTCAACGGTCCTCCAAATGTTGGGGGTTCGTGACCTTGAATCTATGACCTCTCTGAGCTCTGCTCATTTTTCACAATAAATGGACATTTTTAACAAAGACTTGTGAATGTTATACACTTTTCTTATCAACAGAGATTCGTGGATATATATTTTATTTTATTTTTTATAAGCTTTAACTCGATTTCTTTCAAGAGGTCGAAAACAGGCAGCAAACAATTAGTTATAATTTGCCTTCACGGGACAGAATTTTCCAGTTCACCGATCCTGTCATTTTTAATTTATATAGGACGGCGATAAAGAAGCCCAGTGAATTTAAGGAGTTTGAAGAACTGTGTCATCCTTATTCCGTATCAATAGACAGAAGTCACTGTTCAGGAAGAAGACAGAATGGACGGACTCTCGGCCGGAATATATATTGGGGATTAGTGAAAAATAGAAGAATTGTAACCCCCAAAGGCCTCAGATAGACACATTTTCATTCCCACTGCATGCATTTTAAAAATACAATTTTATTTTTGTTTCCTTTATTATTACCAGCACCGTAGTTTGCCTCAAAAATATTGATGGTCAGTTACAGGTCAGTTCTATTGACAGTTACAAGGTCAGTTACCGTGTCAGTTACAACTTAAATTCACAATGAACCGCCATCTTTACTCTTACAGGGACAGTAGCCCACTTATGGCTGACCAGGGGCCATCAAAGTCTGTTTCCTTATCACCTCAACTCCTGGACTCTCTCTCCACTCCCAATTCACTTATTTATTTTTCCTTTTGCATGCTGGGAAGAAAAACCCAGTCCGCCATATGCCATATGTCTATGCCATGTCATCTAATGGCATTTCTGTTGTTCTTTAGATCTGGAAGAAAGTTCCTTCCTATCATAGGCCTGGAAGGATGTTCTTGGCCCTGTGCTCTGAGGAAACTTCTAGTAGTGATCACTTTGTGGTGCTCACGATGGAATCTGTTTTCTACTGAAATCTAAAGTATGGGCTAAACCCATTAAGTTTATTTATTTATTTTTATTTTTGGCCACACTTGGTGGTACTCCTTATACTCTGTGTTCAAAAAACGCTCAAACTGCTCATTCATTGTTTTCTATCTATAAATGAAATGATCAATACATGAATAATAAATAAATGCAATGAAATTCTATCAATAAATGAAATTGGTTGGGAGAGAAAATGCGTATTTTTTAGATACAGGAAAGAAACAACAAAGTCTCAAAGACAACATAACAGGAGAATAAACTGGTCCGCACATTTTACTTGGGGGTGAGGGGTAGGATACCGGATATTGGAATTTGGGGAAAGGGAGATGGATATACATGTGAAAGATATTGGAATGATGTCGTTGGAAGGAAAAAAAAAAACTTTCTCCATAATATCATAAACCACAAAATCAATTGTATAATGGAACGTTGTGATGAGTTAATTAAAAATATGAATCATCTTGTTCTGCCTCAGATTTCTTTGTCTTCCTACTCATTGAGAAGAAAAAGTAGTGGATGGTACCAGGAGCAAAACATTCTCATGAAAATGGAGTGGAAATAAAAACTGATCAGACCTAAATACCCAAGCCAAAGTCAACAATAATAGAAGCAAGAGACCCAAACTCTAACAATCTCAACTTCAATTGGGCCTCTTCCACTAGCAGGCCAGGGGGCTAAGAGTGGAGGGACGGGATGCATGCTGGGAAGAGTGGTGGGAGGAGTGCAATGCATGCTGGGAAGAATGGCCGGAGCACAATGCATGCTGGGAAGAGTGGCGGAAGAAGCGCAATGCATGCTGGGAAGAGTGGCGGAATAAGGTCAACCCTGGTGGTGGGAATGGCCCCAACTCCAAGTCACTATGGACCTGAAATACAACTGGGAAAGACTTGTCATTCAACATTGATTGGTCTCAATAAAAATGATAAAGAAATGGAAAGAAAATTTATAAAAATTAAAATTAAAAAAAAATAAAATTTAAAATATTTTTTAAAATAAAATAAAGCCCCTAAAACTAAAAAAAAATTACACATAGGTGTGTCCTTTCATGAATTTTAATATGGAAATATAGATTGATTTGATGCTTGAATAAGGCAGTCTTTCTATACTTTCATATTAATGGAATATAATAAAGAATAAATAAATTTATATTATTGAATAAATAATAATAAATTAATTATGTACTCATAGCTTCAATACATATAGTCGTAAATAAATGAGGTATGGGAATTTCATCACACAAAAAAATCTATATATTCAGTAATTTCAACTAAATAATTTCACTATTCTAAAAACCCTTTTTATCTCCTTGGTGAAACAGAGGAAGGGACTAAGAGGAAAAAATTAACAGAGAGCAGCATACAACTTGCTTTGCTTTCTTCTATGTTTGCATGACCATCTGTGATGTGTGATTTGGGCTAAATCTTGGTTTAATAAAGGATTAGTTTTTCCAGGGCCAGAGCTGTGATGCAAACGGTAGGGCATCTGCCTTGCATGTTCTGACTTAGGACAGACCGGGGTTCGATCCCCCGGCGTCCCATAGGGTCCCCCGACATAGGAGCGATGTCTGAGCGTTGAGCCAGGAGGAACCCCTGAGTGTCACCGGCCCCACCTTCTACTCAAGTATGATTCAAAATCATGTCAGTTTTCTCAATTACGCTTTTTAATCTGTTTGGTGGAGAATTTTTTCCAAGGGGTCCAACCTTGGATATATTGGTTATTGCTCAGGGGGGGCACTTTCCCTCAAAACACAAAAGTGGTGAGAAAAGAAAGAAAGAAAGAAAGAAAGAAAGAAAGAAAGAAAGAAAGAAAGAAAGAAAGAAAGAAAAGAAAGAAAGAAAGAAGAAGAAAAGAAAGAAAAGAAGAAAGAAAGAAAGAAGAAAGAAAAGAAAGAAAGAAGAAGAAAGAGAAGAGAAGAGAAAAGAAAGAAAGAAGGAAAGAAAGAAGAAAGAAGAAAGAAAGAAAAAGAGAAAGAAAGAAAGAAAGAAAGAAAGAAAGAAAGAAAGAAAGAAAGAAAGAAAGAAAGAAAGAAAGAAAGAAAGAAAGAAAGAAAGAAAGAAAGAAAGAAAGAAAGAAAGAAGAAAGAAAGAAAGAAAGAAAGAAAGAAAGAAAGACGTGACATTTGTTGATATAATGATGGATATGGACAGAGACAGAGACAAAGGCATAGAAAGAGACAGAGACTGAGAGAAAAAGAGATACAGGCAGACAGAGATACAAAGATACAAAGACAGAGACAGAGAAAAGAAATAAAGGACAGACAAGAGAGAAAGAGAGAGGCATCGAGAGAGACACAGAGAGACAGAGACAGAGAGAAAGAGATACAGAGACAGAGACAAGAGATAGAGAGAGCAGAGAAAAGAAATACAGAGACACAGACGAGAGAGAAAGACAGAGAGGCAGAGTGAGAGAGAAGCATTAAGAAAGACACAGAGACAGAGATACAGAGAAAGAGATACAAAGACACAAAGACAGAGACAAGAGATATAGACAGAGAGAGAAAAGAAATACAGAGACATAGTCAAGAGAAAGACAGACAGACTGAGATACAGGCATCAAAAGAAGCACAGAGAAAGAAAAACAGAAAGACAGAGACAGAGATTCAGAGACAGACGAGATACAAAGATACAAAGAGAGACAAGAGATATAGACAGAGACAGAGAAAAATAGACAGAGACATAGATGAGAAAGACAGAGACAAAGTGAGAGAGAGACATCGAGAGAGAGAGAGACACAGAGAAGGAGACAGAAAAGCAGAAAGACCGAGACAGAGAGAAAGAGATACAAAGATACAAAGACAGAGACAAGAGATATAGACAGAGACTAAAGAAATTCAGACAGAGACACGGATGAAAGAGACAGACAGAAAGACAGAGTGAGAGAGGCATAGAGAGACACAGAGAGGGAGAGAGAAAAACAGAAAGACAGAGATAGAGACAGAAGTAAAGAGATACAAAGATACAGAGACAAGAGATATAGAGGCAGAGACAGAGAAAAGAAATACAGAGACACAGACAAGAGAAAAAGACACAGACAGAATGAGAGAGAGGCATCAAGAGAGACACAGAGACAGAAAAAAACGAAAGACAGAGATAGAGATATAGAGAAAGAGATACAAAGACACAGACAAGAGATATAGACAGAGACAGGAAAGAAATTCAGACAGAGACATAAATGAGAGAGAGACAGAGACTTGAAACGCCATCAGAAGCAAGTGTGTCTCTCGCGGTGGCTCTATTTTTAAAAAATTGAGATCATTTGTGCCAGTCCCTGACGAATTAGGTTCGTATGGGCATCTGCATATACTCGCTCATGCATATGCATGAGCATTTGCATATATTTGCATAGCCAGTCTTGTCCCCAAAAAGAGCCTCCCACAATTTGTGTATGTGTGTGACAGGCCTGTCTACACATAGAGCGACAAATTGTTGAATATAGAGGATATTTAATATTTTTATAACATAAACAGAACATACAGGATGGTGGTTAGATTCCAGATAGAAATTTGGATTTTTTTTCTGTTTATTATCAAAAAAATACTCTACATATAATCAATCAATTTTAGTGATTGTAAAGAATTAATTCTGATCTTTGCATGCAGCGAACCTTGCTTTTATTCTATTTCTGTCTAAATATAACTTATTTTAAAATATTACTGTGAAAGACTTGTAAATGCATTTTGATCCCAATAAAAAAATTATTTTAAAAAATTATTTTAAAATACCAAATGGCTTCCACATCAGCGTAGTTATAAAATAAAACAATTTTGCGTCTCCAGAATTTGGAAATAAAAAACTCTACCTCTAAATAGAAGAATTTAACAGCTCTGGTGGGTGCTTTTAAGGTTTTTTGATCATCAATAATGTCTTGCAGACCTGACAATGAAAAATTAATCTTTCAGGAATGACACATCTTCCTGCAAATGCGAACATGTTTCTTCTCTCTGAAAAAAAAAAAACTTGAATTTATTCACGCCTATTTGGGGTCTTTCTTTTCTGGGGGTTCCCTGGGTCTTTGCCAGTTCCCCTTGGCCATGAAAATCGGATCCAAAACTTAAAAAGCTGTGAAGCAACTTATACAAGTTTACAAATAAAAAACGGGATTTTCTGTAATACCCGGGCATGAAGGACCAACATGAGAAGAATGCAAAAATATAAAATGATGCCGGACATGGTTGGTGTAGAAAACAGACGCCAAGCAGAACTGAAATCTAATTAAAAATAAATGACAGAGAAAAATATTTGGGGGCATCGAGGCAATCTGTGGAACACAAATAATGCCTTTTTTTTATTAAATTCTCTCTCTCTCTCTCTCTCACACACACACACACACACACACACACACACACTTGTTTTTTCAAATTGATATAATAAAGTATCAAAAATATACGAATTAAAATTTAAAAAAAAATCCATGGTCCCAAAATTAGAAGTCCAGAAACCAATCTCCTTACTTATAGTTCCAGGGGTCCAGGGAGGGTCCTTCCTACCTTTCCCAGTTTTGGGGGGTTTAGGGGAGGGTCGTTCCTGCCTCTCCCAGTTTTGGGGGTCCATGGAGGGTCGTTCCTGCCTCTCCCAGTTTTGGGGGTCCATGGAGGGTCCTTCCTGCCTCTGCCAGTTTGGGGGTCCAGGGAGGGTCCTTCCTGCCTCTGCCAGTTTTGGGGGTCCAGGGAGGGTCCTTCCTGCCTCTCCCAGTTTTGGGGTCCAGGGAGGGTCCTTCCTGCCTCTCCCAGCTCAGAGGGTCCGGGGAGGGTCTCTCCTGCCTCTCTCAACTCATAGGGGTCCAGAGAGGGTCCTTCCTGCCTCTCCCAGTTTTGGGGGTCCAGGAAGGGTCATTCCTGCTTCTCCCAACTTATGAGGTTCCAGAGTGGGTCTTTCCTGCCTCGCCCAGTTTTGGGGGTCCACGGGTGGTCTTTCTTGCCTCTCCCAGCTCAGGAAATCCAGGGGTTCGTTCCTGCCTCTCCCAGCTCAGGGGGTCCAGGGAGGGTCCCTCCTGCCTGTCCCAGTTTTGGGGTTCCGGGAGGGTCCTTCCTGCCTCTTCCAGCTCATGGGGGTCCAGGGGGTCCTTCCTGCCTCTCCCAGCTCATAGTGGTCTAGGGAAGGGTCTTTCCTGCTTTCAGGGCTCAGGGAGTCCAGGGAGGGTCCTTTCTTCCTCTCCCAGTTTTTTTGGGGTCCAGGGAGGGTCCTTCCTGCCTCTCCCAGCTCAGAGATTCCAGAGTCCTTCCTGTCTCTGAAAGCTTCCAAGGTTCCAAAGAGGGTCCTTCCTACCTCTCCCAGTTTTCGGGGTCCAGGGAGGGTACTTCTTGCCTCTCCCAGTTTTGGGGGCCCAGGGAAGGGTCCTTCCTGCCTTTTCCAGCTCATGGAAGGGGGAGGACGGTCCAGGGAGGCTCCCTCCTGCCTTTCCCAAAATTTTTTTCTGATGGAGTTTTGGGCCTGGAATGTCCCACCCAGACCTAAAAACATTTTGTCTACTTCATTTTCTATGTCCACTGTCCCCAAATATTTCCTCCTAGGCCCAAGAGACTCAATTTTTGGTGCCTTAAGAGAAATGTGCCTCCACAATCTCCTCATTATGCCCAACCTCTGACCCCTGACCCCTGACCTTTAACCTCACACCTCCTTTTTTCTTACTCCTTCCCTTCCTCATCTGTGTAATCTAGGATGCTGGAAAAAAAATCTAAGCATTGCTTCAGACCTGATCCCTTTCGTTCTGTCTTTCTGTTCCTCTCTTGTACTACAGGAAGGTGAAAATCTATAATATTTGTTCTTCTGCTGATTTAATTCATTTGAATTGCCGGATTATTGTGTTTTTCGCTCTATAAGACGCACCTAATTTTTAGAAAAATAAACAAGAAAAACAATTATTCTATACCAAATGGGGTACTAAAATAGGTCATAAACTCTAATAGAATAATATTTCAACCATGTTAAGTAAACAATGCCACATTAAGAATCATGACTAAAATAAATAATTAATTAATTAATTAAAAAATTTTAAACAATTAAAAAAATCATGATGACCGGCATTAACAAATGGAGATAATTTAAAAATTTTTTTAGAAATCTTCTAGTTTTCGGAGAACCCCAAGAATGCTTCATTGCTAGAGTCAACATTCACTGCATAAGAAGCACCCGACATTTTATCCCATCTTTTTTTTGGGGGGGGTGCGTACATGTTTGTAATCATGAATTTATAGTGATTATAAATATTATAATTATAAATGTTATAATTATAAATATTATTATAAATTATAATTATATATTATAAATCATTATAATCATTATAAATATTATTTTCTATTTTATAATGCTGTATTATACATTATTATAGAATGCGTTATAAATATTATAATTTCTATAAATTTATAATTTATCATTATTAATTATTTTATTATCATTTAGGGTGTTGAATTTTGCAACAGTGACATTTCTTATCAAAGTCTCGGGAAAAAATAATCAGTGAGTCGTTCTGTGCTAGCAAAAGCTGAGAAATTTCTTGCAAAGGAGCTGGCCCTGGGTTCGATGCTAATCCCATCTCTCTCTCTTTCTCTCTCTCTCTCTCTCTCTCTCTTTCTCTCTCTCTCTCTTCTCACCCAGCTGAGAAAGACATGAAAATAAAATAAACAAGAAATAGAAATAAAAACAATAAAATGGAAATATTATTTTGTTAGAATTTATTCGATATTTGAGCAACCCATTTGCCTTAGAATAATTTTTTCTTCTTTTCTTCATCTAAAAAAAACGATGTGTGTCTAATGGTCGGATGCGTCTTATAGAGAGAAAAACAAGGCTGCTGGGCAATTGTAGTGGATTAATTCCTCGTCTGGCTGCTTGGTCTCTTAAATCTAAAGTACCTACCCTCTTCTTCATGTATTTGGCCAGAAAGACAATTTTGTGGGTGACTTTCAAATAATGGCTTTGATGGAGAGATGCTATCTTGATTTTTTTTTTCGTGCATGAGGAGAAAACTCCAAGAGAGCCCCTTGAAACTGAAAGAGTGATACTAGAAAGCGACAAAATATACACATAACAAAAATCAAGTGGGGTCTAGGAGTGTTGGATGCTATCTGGCTGGTGTTTTTTGAGCTTCTGATCTTGGTCTGAAGAAGGTCTTTGCCCGGAAGTGGGGCCGGAGAGAGCTGAAAGCAGCAGGGAGAGGTGAGAAGGGATGTTTGTGTAACGCAAGGGAACAGAGAGAGAAAAATATAAAGATTTGACTTTATATAAAATATAAATATATGTATATGTTAATATATAAATAAATATATATTATGGTATGTATTTATTATTATATATGATATTTATATACATGTCAATGGTTTGGTAGATGAGTGGGTGGGTGGATGGATGAGTGATGGGTGTATGGATGGATAAATGGATGGGTGGGTGGGATGGTGGATGGATGGGTAGATGGATGGGTGGGTGGGTGAAATAATAAATGAATGGACAAAGGATGGATGAATTGGTGGATGGACGGGTAGATGGTGGGTGGGTGAGTGGATGGATGGATTGGTGGATGGATGGGTAAATGGTGGGTGGGTGGGTGAGTGGATGGATGGATGGATGCATGGGTGGATGGACGGATGGATGGGTGGGTGGATGGGTGGGTAGATGGGTGGATGGAATAATGAATGAATGGACAAAGGATGGATGGATTGGTGGATGGACGGGTAGATGGTGGGTGGGTGAGTGGATGGATGGATTGGTGGATGGATAGGTAGATGGTGGTTGGGTGGGTGGGTGAGTGGATGGATAGATGAATGGATAGATGGATGGATGTGTGGGTGGATGGACGGATGGACGGGTGGGTGGATTTTTGGATGGATGGGTGGGAGGATAAATGATGGATAGAAATTTGGATGGATGAGTAACTGTGTTGGTAAATGGATGGACAGGTGGATGAATAAATGAATGAATGGATATTATGGTGGTGGGTGTATGGGTGGTTGTGTGTATGGATGGATAGATAATGAATGAATGAATGAATGGGTGAGTTGGTGGGTGAGTGGATTGGTGAATGGATGGGTGGATGGGTGGGTGGGTGGGTAGATGGGTGGGTGGGTGGAATAATGAATGAATGGACAAAGGATGGATGGATTGGTGAATGGATGGGTAGATGGTGGGTGGGTGAGTGGATGGATGGATTGGTGGATGGATGGGTAGATGGTGGGTCGGTGGGTGAGTGGATGGATGGATAGATGAATGGATGGATGGATGCGTGGGTGGATGGACGGGTGGGTGGATTTTTGGATGGATGGGTGGGAGGATAAATGATGGATAGAAATTTGGATGGATGAGTAACTGTGTTGGTAAATGGATGGACAGGTGGATGAATAAATGAATGAATGGATATTATGGTGGTGGGTGTATGGGTGGTTGTGTGTATGGATGGATAGATAATGAATGAATGAATGAATGAATGAATGAATGGGTGAGTTGTTGGGTGGATTGGTGAATGGATGGGTGGATGAGTTGGTGGATGGATGGGTGAGTGGGTGAATGGATGGATGGATGGATGGATGGATGGATGGATGGATATTTTGTTGGTGGGTGTATGGGTGGTTATGTGGATGGATGGGTGGTTTGATGGATGGATGCATGGGTGAGTGGTAGGGTTAATAGATGGATAGATGCATGGATGATGTGTGAGTGGGTGGATGAATGGATGGGTGGATAGATGATGGCTAGAGAAAGATGATAATTACATGTCCGGCTATGTCAACTCACACGTGAAAGTGTGGGTGAATCGATGGATGCATGGCTGAATTTTTAGAGACTCTATCGATGACTATCTGTGGATCTCCATCAGTGGCAAGATGGCGTCTCATCTCTACACTTTCCATCGTCATATATTATCATCTCAATTCGATAGAAAAAAGAAGCCAACAACCCAGGGAGAGACAAATAAGCATTTTTCCATCTTCCCCAAACCCATTCAGACAGAAACTTTAACAAGAATTCATGGTGATTAATGGTTTGGTTTTTGGTGTGTAGACGAAGATTTATAGCTGGTTTCCAGAGAGACCTTCAGAGGAGCTGGTCTGTTTTATGCTTTATCCATCTTTGATAAATAATAGAGAAAGATTTGGGGGGAGAAACTATAATCCATCTCAATTGCCCCTGACTTGGAAATAAAAAAGAGAGAGAAATCCCAGGAAACCGAGAATTTCCAGAGGCAAGGTCAGATTTAGTCCGAAATGACTAAAGAAATGGCAAGCAGAGAAAAGGCCACGTATGAAAAAAAATAAATAAATAAAACAAAACTTCTAACATCTGGTGCGAACTCGATTTAAGTCTCTGTGGGTCATGTTAAGATTCTCCTCTTCGGGTGTTAGCAGCGTGTTAAGAGGTCGGACATCCCCACATACGTGGATTGTGTTTGGAAAGAGGAGGATGTGTAAAAAGGTTGAGAAGTGGAAACTCACTGTGCAGAAAAAGATATAATATGTGATAAATGTATAAATTTATTTCATACATTATATATTATATTATTATATTATATTATTTATATTATATTAATTATATTATATATTATTATAATATTATATTATTTTATTTATATTATATTATATTATATCATATTATTATATATTATATTATATTAATTATATTATATTAATTATATTATATCATAATATCAATTATAATATATTATTATATCATATTAATTATATATTATTTAATATATATTATATTATATTGTATTGTATTATATTATAATATTATATTAATTATATTTTATATTATATTATATTATATTATATTATATTATATTATATTATATTATATTATATTATATTATATTATATTATATTATATTATGTGTGTATATGTATATATTATACTACATATAAATATACTTATATTTTTATATATTTTATATAATATATGAATATATTTAGACCACAGCGGTAGGGCAATTGCTTTGCATGTGCAGAGCTAGGACGGACCTGAGTTCGATCCCCGGCATCCCATATGGTCCCCCAGCTTTCTAGGAGCAATTTCTGAGCGCAGAGGTAGGAGTGACCCCTGAGCGTCGACAGGTGTGACCCCCAAACCAAACATATAAATAAATAAATATACAAATACATATAATATATAAATATAGAATATATAAATAAATATAATATATAAATACAGAGACACAGAAAGAGACAGAGAGACAGAGAGAGTCAAAGACAGTGACAAGAGATATAGACAGAGACAAGAGACACAGACAGAGACATAGCTGAGAGAGAGACAGAGACAGAGAGACAGAGATGGGAATGATCCCTCTGAACAAGAACTGGGTGCTGGAAGGAGGGAAAAGGAGAGGCAGGAAACCCCTTCAGGAACAAAAGTGCAAACCACTGTATAAGAGAGAGACAGGGATAGAGAGAGACGACAGAGACAGAGACAGAGAGATGGAGACAGAGAGAGACAGGAATAGAGAGAGACAGGGATACAGAGAGACAGAGAGATGGAGACAGAGACAGGGATAGAGAGAGAAAGAGAGATGGAGACAGAGAGAGACAGGGATAGAGACAGAGACAGAGAGATGGAGACAGAGAGATACAGGAATAGAGAGAGACAGGGATACAGAGAGACAGAGAGATGGAGACAGAGAGAGACAGGGATACAGAGAGACAGAGAGATGGAGACAGAGAGACAGGAATAGAGAGAGACAGGGATACAGAGAGACAGAGAGATGGAGACAGAGAGAGACAGGGATACAGAGAGACAGAGAGATGGAGACAGAGAGAGACAGGAATAGAGAGAGACAGGGATACAGAGAGACAAAGAGATGGAGACAGAGAGACAGGGATAGAGACAGAGACAG
This sequence comes from Suncus etruscus, assembly GCF_024139225.1. Classification (NCBI taxonomy): domain Eukaryota; kingdom Metazoa; phylum Chordata; class Mammalia; order Eulipotyphla; family Soricidae; genus Suncus; species Suncus etruscus. The sequence continues at coordinate 1,530,151 of NW_026060315.1, read as the reverse complement.
AGAGATGGAGACAGAGAGAGACAGGGATAGAGACAGAGACAGAGAGATGGAGACAGAGAGACCGGGATACAGAGAGACAGAGAGAGACAGGGATAGAGACAGAGACAGAGAGATGGAGACAGAGAGACACAGGGATAGAGACAGAGACAGAGATAGAGAGATGGAGACAGAGAGACAGGGATAGAGAGAGAGACAGAGATAGAGAGATGGAGACAGAGAGAGACAGGGATAGAGACAGAGACAGAGAGATGGAGACAGAGAGACAGGGATACAGAGAGACAGAGATAGAGAGATGGAGACAGAGAGACAGGGATAGAGACAGAGACAGAGAGATGGAGACAGAGAGAGACAGGGATAGAGACAGAGACAGAGAGATGGAGACAGAGAGAGACAGGGGTACAGAGAGACAGAGAGATGGAGACAGAGAGAGACAGGGATAGAGACAGAGACAGAGAGATGGAGACAGAGAGAGACAGGGATACAGAGAGACAGAGAGATGGAGACAGAGAGAGACAGGGATAGAGAGACAGAGACACAGAGAGAGACAGAGACAGAGAGACAGGGATAGAGAGACAGAGACAGAGAAACAGAGAGAGACAGAGACAGAGAGATGTCAGTCCTATAGGGAGGAGGATGGAAAATAACTGGGGACATTGTCAAGTCCAACTTCGCAACGGTAAAAGAAAAAGTCATTCCTCATAACGAACGTTCTTGTCACCCGGATGTTTAAAAAGCAATTAATTAAAACCTAAAACGATCATTGTCTCCTGGACAAATAAATGAGATCCGAGGTCCAGGCATGAATATTAATATTAATATTGAAAGAACATGTCCCCCATTTCAATGACCCAATACGTTAAAAAAATAAATAAAGCTCGGAAGAGTTTTGCTTCTGGAGGAAACGTAGGTTCGAATCTTTGTCAAGATGAAAAGTGTTGAATTTAAAAAATAATATCCAAAAATATATTAAAGATCCATAAAATAACATGTAATCCTATAATGATATGGTGTATCCCATATTATTGTGTTATCTGGTATATTCTATATAATATGCCTACATGATTATTATTTGAGTTTATAAGAAGCCATATGATAAAATATAATTATTAGAAATGATATATATTATTTATAGTTGTCATATGGATCTTTTATCAATACATATGGATTTATATTTTATATAAAAATACAGTAAAAAAAATCCAACCATGTCATACCACTGTCTCTCTTTTATTTTTTTTTAAATCCCAATGTTGCCCTTTCTAATTTCTATTTTTATCTAATTTTATCTAATCTATATTTTATCTCCTCTGCCCACAGCTAGGTCGTTTTGACTTCATAGCTTGGGAGATAAAAGTTTCGGAAATTAATTGGGGCTCTCTCCATTATTTACGACAGCTCGTCTTTGTTATAAAGCCTCCTGAAGAAAGTCCCTAGAATGTCCTTCCGCGTCTTCAAATATTTATCCCTCTGTATTGTTCAAAGTTATCTATAAAAACTAAGTAAATAAAATAAGAAGTAAAACTTGGCTTAATACAATTCAGTTCCAATTTTCTATTTTTCACGTTTTCCGTTGTTATTTCATTTCATTTTTAACTCTCACTTCTTTTTTATTTACTTTTTCTTTTCTGTTCTTTGGCTTTATTTTATTTATTTTTCTTTTTTATTCTTTTTATTTATTTATATTTATTGTTATTTCATATTTTAATTACCCCTTATTTTTGTTATGGACATGCTAATATTTTAATCTTTTCTTGCATTTGTGTTCAAGGTTTGGGATTTTTATTCATATTTATTTATATCCATATTTTTATTTTTGGAGTTTTATTTCATCTTTTCTTGCATTTTCAAGGCTTGGGTGTTTTATTCATATTTATTTATATCTATATTTTTATTTTTGGGGTTTTATTTATTTTTATATACATAAATATATATATTGAAAGCTCGTGTTTTTGATGAATAAGTCATCAGTTCTCATCGATTTCTTTCCCTCAGCTCATAGGCAAGAGATCAATAAGTTAATTGATAAAAATCTTGGCTAAAAGCTCATTGTTTGAGGGAAGGGGCCTCGGAATTGAGACAGGCACATCAGGTGATTCAGTCGTTTGATTACGCACTTATGGGGCTTTGGCCTGACAGGAAACACAGAGAGGAACCCCAGAAAAAAGCAGGTTGAGAAGTTTACACACAAAAAAGATTAAAAATAATAATAATAATAATAATAAAATTAAAAAATACAGAAATATACACACATATCACACTCCTTTGTGAGGTACTAAATAAAAAGGAAGATAAAAGAGAGATTTGTTAAAAATTAAGTAACAAAATAACTAAAACAAAAAATAAAACGAATGAAGTCAGAAGTAATATAATACTATAAAATAAATAAAATAAAATAATAAAATATTGAATAACATACTATAGAATATAAATTAATAAAATAAAATAATAAGTGGTATTAATAATTTATAATAAAAATAAATTTAATAAGATAATATATACTATAAGAATATATAATAATATATGATACTATAAATGATAAATAATATATGTTGATATAAAATAAATAAAATGATAAAATAAAATAATATATGATAATAAAATATACATTTAATATAAAATAACAATAAAATAATAAATAATATGTGATAATATAATAAAATTATAAATGGTATTAATATTTTATAATAAAAATAAATTTAATAAGATAATATATACTACAAGAATATATAATAATATATGATACTATAAAATTATGAATAATATATGTTGATATAAAATAAATAAGATAATAAAATAAAAATAATATATGATAATAAAATATACATTTAATATAAAATAACAATAAAATAATAAATAATATGTGATAATATAATAAAATTATAAATGGTATTAGTATTTTATGATAAAAATAAATTTAATAAGCTAATATATACTATAGGAATATATAATAATATATGATACTATAAAATGATAAATAATATATGTTGATATAAAATAAATAAAATATAAAATAAAAATAATATATGATGATAAAATATACATTTAATATAAAATAACCATAAAATAATAAATAATATATGATCATATATAATATATAAACTAAATAAAAATAATAGAATAATACATTTAATAAAATAATAAAAACAAAAATGATTAAAAAAGATAAAAAATAAAGATTAAAAATATAAAAAATAAAGATTCAATTTTTTAAAAAAGTAAAGATAGTTTGGCTAAAGGAACAGAAGAAAAAATTGGGGTCGACAAAACTAAGCTTACCGGAGTCATAGCCACAGTGGTAGGGTGTTTTCCTGGCACGGTTTCGAATCCCAACTTCCCCAGTCATCCCCCGATCACTGCCAGGAGTGACTTCTGAGTGCAGAGCCAGGAGTAACCCCTGAGCACCACTAGGTGTGGCCCCAAAATAATAATAATAATAATAATAATAATAATAATAATAATAAATCATATTAAAAATATTCTGCTTGCTTGTGGAAACTGATGGCTTTGCAGTCATCACAGACTGAAGTAATTTTTTTATTTTGTTTTCTTTGTTTGTTTGTTGGGTTTTGGGCCACACCCAGCAGCACTCAGGGGTTCCTCCTGGCTCTGTGCTCAGAAATAGTTCCTGGCAGGCTCGGGGGACCCTATGGGATGCCGGGATTCGAACCACCGACCTTCTGCATGCAAGGCCAACACCTTACCTCCATGCTATCTCTCCGGCCCCAAGTTCTCCATTTGTTAGGAGATTTTGGACCCCAGCATGCTGGAATCAAAACTCCCTCATATTTCCATGATGGTCTGTCTCCCTGGTGAAATTTGGGGGGGGGGGGGCGGATTCTTAAACTCCAGACTTTTTTCTCCTGGCTTTCTCCCACCAAGCTAGTTTTTTTTTGTGGGTCCTTGGATGGTGGAAATGATTTCCTAACTTTATTTGATCTCAGAAACTTGCAAACTATAGAAAACTCGTTTTCTGAGCCAAGATCAACAGTGTGTTGTTATTTTTAATTTCATTTATTTATTTATTTTATTTTATTCAAATTTATTTATTTTACTTACTTAAATTATATTTATTAATTTCACTTACTTAAATTAAATTTATTTATTGCGTTCACTTAAATCAAATTTACTCGTGTTATTTATTTAAATTAAATCACATGTATTAACTTTATTTAGATGAACATTTTTTATTTTACTCATTTATTATTACTCATTATTTAGTTTACTTATATTACTTATTGAAATAAAATTTATTTATTTTACTTATTGAAATAAAATTTATTTTACTCATTTAAAGCAAATGTATTTATTTTACTTATGTAAACCAAAGCTACTTATTTGACTCATTGAAATCAAATCTAGTTATTTTACTTATTTAAATAAAATTTGTTTGTTTTACTTATTCAAGTTAAATGTATGTATTTATTTTATTTTATCTTTAAATAAAATCTGCTTAAAAAGTATGGAGACCATGAAAGACATTCATTTATTTCCTTCCAAAATGTAGGATGTGAGGAAGGACAGAGTTGTTTATTTGTTTTTTTTTTTAATGCCATCCCTCCCTCTTCTCTGCTGTGTTCAGAATTATTTTCCCCCTTCCATGTTATCACAGAAACAAGCCTAGGCCTTTATTATTATTATTATTATTATTATTATTATTATTATTATTGTTATTATTATTATTATTATTATTTTGCATACCTGTCCCAGAGTGTCCAGCTAATGGGATTTTCTCCTCAACTTTAGCGACCCTCCTGGGGGAACTTGATAATTAAAGACACTAATCACGGGCAGACTGATTGATTCATTAATTTCTGTAATGAAATCAAAGGAGACATGAGCGGAGGACACAGACAGGCGACGTTTCTCTCCCTCATCCTGCTAAAGAAGTCGGTATACGTTTTTCACCTTGAGAAATCTGTGAGTCAGTGGAAGAAGAAGGAGGAGAGAAACTCTGACAACTTTATTTTTTATTCAAAATTAAGATTATCCCAGAAACAGAACATGAAAATAAAACTTTATTGGCACTCCTAGAACAAAGACAAGAATGTAGGTTCCCCCTCAGAAGTTCCCATCTAAAAATCTCAGGAGAAAATCCCAACCTCACCCTCCAGACCTTCTCACCCCAAACCTTTCTCCCCTAATCTCATCCCCCTCCCCAACTTTCTCCCCTAAATTTATCCCCCATCTTTCTCCCCTTCTGCTTTCCAGGACTTTCAGGCTTCTGGAATTCTGTCTTTGTGGACAGAAATAGAAATAGAAACCAGTCGAATGGCGGGATCTGTGTGGCTTTCTTTCAAATAGAATTAATTCTATTAATTCGAGATGGAGTTACTTCCCCCTGGGGCTTCGGTAATTCAACCGAAAACCTTCTCTCACAAATTATCAATATTTTGACTAGGTCACTGTGGGGTAGAATTAACTTTGAGGCATTTTTGGGGAGCAGCTGTAGAAATCAGGTACTGCCTGGAAAGGTTTAAAGGAGGGAGGGAGGGAAGAAATGGGCAAGTGCAGAGAAGAAAGGTGAAGGCAAAGGAAAAAAAAATGTTACTAAGATTTATTCAGGTCTTCATACTTTCTCGCCAAACTTAAAGCCATGATATTTTGGTTATCAAAAGACCCCCAAATATTTTGATAATAGTTTTAAGTTTATATATGAATCTATTTATAGATTCATATAAATATATAAAATAAATATAAATAATGTAAAAATATAAATAAATATTTAAAGTAAATATAAATAGACAAAATGAATGTAAAAGTAAATATAAATGTTTAAAATGCTATATATAAATATAAATAATACAAATAAATATATAAAATAAATATATAAGATAAATGTAAAAATAAATACAAATAAATATTTAAAATAAATATAACTATAAATAAATATAAATAATATGATAAATATAAATATATAAAATAAATATAAAAAGTTAAAATAAGTATAAATATGAGTAATATGCATAACCATATATAAATAAATATATAAGATAAATGTAAAAGTAAATACAAATGAATATTTAAAAAATATAACTATAAAATAATGTGATAAATATAAATATATAAAATAAATATAAAATTTAAAATAAATATAAATATGAATAATATGCATAACCATATATATAAGATACATGTAAAAATAAACACAAATGAATATTTAAAAATATATAACTATAACTATAAACAAATATAAGTATAAATACATATACATATAAATAATATAAATAAATATATTAAATATGTAAAATAAATATAAATATTTAAAATAAATATAACTATAAACAAATAGAAACATGAATAATATGAATATATTAAATAAATATAGATATAACTATAAATAAATATAAGTAATATGAATAAATATATTAAATATATATAAGTTATATGCATATATAGATTTATATATATCCAGTATGTTCTGCTTCAAAGAATGTGTTTATATTTCTTCAGATTCTCCAAGGAGTCAGAGACCATAAAATGTCACTCATATATACTTTGAAGCTATCCAACCCTCCCTTCATATCACCATTATCCACCCATCAATCTATCCCTCACCCACTCACCCATGCATCCATCGAACCACCCATCCATCAGCGAAGCCATTCATCCATCATCCGACTGTCATATATCCGACGGTCCATTCATACACCCATCCATCTTCCCTCGGCATTTATCGCCACTCCCATCATTATCCAATCATTCTTTCCATCCATCAATCCATCTGTCCACACGCCCCTCCATCTTTTCCCCTTGAATCCATCCACCCATCCACCCACCTTATCCATCGATCAATCATCCATAAATTTATACATTCTCCTATCCACACACCACCCACCTTATTCATCCATCTATCCACCCATCCAGCAATACAACCATTTGTCATACACCCATCCATTATCCATCCACCCACTTTATCCATCCATCCAACCACCTTATCCATCTATCCATTATCCGTACATCCTACATACATACACCTACATACATACATCCATACACCCACCCACCTACCCACCCATTCATCCATCTACCATCAATCATCCATAAATCCATTCATCCTATAATCTTATCCATCCAACCATCCATCTATCCATCCACCCACCTGACTACCTTCCCTCTATCCATCCATCCATTTACCCTTCCATACACCAATCCATCTATCCAACAATCCATCCACCCACCCACCCACCCATCCATTCACCTATCCATCCTTTCATCCACCCACCCATCCATTTACCCTTCCCAAAAACCTATCCATCTATCCAACAATCCATCCACCATCTACGCATCCATCCACCTATCCATCCATCCATTCATCATCCATCCACCCAACTTATCAATCCATCATCCATCTACTCATTTTATCCATCTACCCAGGCATCTATAAATCACCCACTCATCCATCCATCTACCCATACATCTAGACATTACCCATCCACCAATCCTCCCATCCATCCATCCACCTATCCATTGATCCATCCATCCTTCATCAACCCACCCACCCATTCATCTATTCTCCATCTACCCATCCATCTACCATCCAGCCACCCACCCACCCATCTTTTCATCCATCCATCATCCATCTTTTCATCCATCTCCCCATCCATCTACCATCCAACCACCCACCCATCTTTTCATCCATCCATTCATCTTTTTATCCATCTACCCATCCATCTACCATCCAGCCACCCACCCACCCAACTTTTCATCCATCCATCCATCTTTTCATCCATCTACCTATCCATCTACCATCCAGCCACCCACCCACCCAACTTTTCATCCATCCATCCATCTTTTCATCCATCTCCCCATCCATCTACCATCCAGCCACCCACCCATCTTTTCATCCATCCATCCATCTTATTATCCATCTACCAATCCATCTACCATCCAGCCACCCACCCACCCAACTTTTCATCCATCCATCCATCTTTTCATCCATCTGCCCATCCATCTACCATCCAGCCACCCACCCAACTTTTCATCCATCCATCCATCTTTTCATCCATCTACCCATCCATCTACCATCCAGCCACCCACCCATCTTTTCATCCATCCATCCTTTCATCCATCTACCCTATCCATACATCCATCTACCCAATTTATCAATCCAACATCAATCCATTCATCCATTCATCATCCATTCATCCATCTACCCATGCATCTATCTATTCACCAACCCACCCATCCATTTACCCAAGGGGGGGGGGCAAACAAGTTTGACACAAAGAGCCAAAATTTTAAACTGTGAGAGTCAGATAGCTTTTTGGGTCACACCCAATGACGCTCAAGGGTTTCTCCTGGCTCTGTGCTCAGAAATCTCTCCTGGCTCGGGGGAAACATATGGGACACCAGGGGTTCGAAACGCAGTCCATCCTGGGCTACCATGTGCAAGGCAGACGCCCTACCTCTTGCGCCACCGCTCTGCCCCTCAAGAGTGTTTTCTGAGTGCAGAATCCTGAGCTCTGTATTCTGGGTGCAACCACAAAAATAATACAACGTCAAAATAAACTCAATAATCATCACCTCCTGCTTTTATTATTTTAACGTTTTCTAAAAGACGCAGAAATCTGAAGCTATGGAATTTTTTTTCCAGATTTTTATGGCTTTCCAGAAGTGGAGAAGGAGGCAGGATTTTACATTTTCCCCCCTAGAAATATACTTTAACTCTTTAAAAAAAATTTAACAAGGCCATCTTTTTTTTTCTATTCTGCAGAGCTGAGTTTCCCTTCTGCTTGTGTGGCAACTGAGACAGCAAATAAATTTTGGGGGTGACTGGATGTGACAGTTTCCACGAGGAAACAGACAAGACCCCCCCCTCGACCCAATAATTCTCAAAGAGCTTCATTTGACCCATTCTTTCCAAAATTAGAGAGAGGAATCAGGCCACACTGCATGCTGGAAAAATCCTGACAAGGTTTAATCTTGTTCCAGAAAAAAAAGCGAGGCAGCTAAGAGTTAAGTTCAAGGTGTCCCTCTAAATCACTGGTGGCTCGGTGATGGCTTTTCGGGGCATGCCAGAGGTTTCTAGACAAATGTCCTTCTGAACTGCAGGAAGCCCTGGACCCCCAGGGACCCCGGGGAATCATTTAATCTTCCGTTTATAAAAAAAAAAAGCGAGCTTGAAAAAGAATTGATAGTCCTTGTTACACTGCAGAGAGAAAGGTTTTCTCTTAGCTTTTGAGGGATCCTGAGCTGTGGAGACTGTGATAATGGGGACCTAAATCTGGGGTTTCTGGAGCTAATCAAAGCAAAATCTGTTCAGACAGGGGAACGAGAGAGAGAGAGAGAGAGAGAGAGAGAGAGAGAGGGAGGGAGGGAGGGAGGGAGGGAGGGAGACAGGCAGAGATGGGGGAGGCAGGAAGGAAGGATGCAGAAGGAGGTGGGGTGAAGATGATAGGAATAGAGAGAGAGGAAGAAGGAGGCAATTGGGGGGAAGGCAGAGAGAGACAGAGAGAGGGAGAGAGAGAGGGAAAGAGAGAGAGGAGGGGAGACAGGCAGAGATGGGGGAGGGAGGAGGGAGGGATGCAGAAGGAGGTGGGGTGAAGATGATAGAGAGAGAGAGGAAGGAGGAGGCAATTGGGGGAAGGCAGAGAGAGACAGAGAGAGGGAGAGAGAGGGGAGGGGAGACAGGCAGAGATGGGGAGGGAGGAGGGAGGGATGCAGAAGGAGGTAGGGGTGAAGATGATAGAAATAGAGAGAGAGGAAGGAGGAGACAATTGGGGGGAAGGCAGAGACAGAGAGAGACAGAGAGAGGGAGAGACAGAGAGGAGGGGAGACAGGCAGAGATGGGGGAGGGAAGAGTGAGGGATGCAGAAGGAGGTAGGGGTGAAGATGATAGAAAGAGAGAGAGAGGAAGGAGGAGGCAATTGGGGAGAAGGAAGAGAGAGACAGAGAAAGAGGGAGAGAGAGGAGGGGAGACAGGCAGAGATGGGGGAGGGAGGAGAGAGGGATGAGAAGGAGGTGGGGGTGAAGATGATAGAAATGGAGAGAGAGGAAGGAGGAGGCTATTGGGGGGAAGGCAGAGAGAGACAGAGGGAGAGAGAGAGGAGGGGAGACAGGCAGAGATGGGGGAGGGAGGTGGGAGGGATGCAAAAGGAGGTTGGGGTGAAGATGATAGGAATAGAGAGAGAGGAAGGAGGAGGCAATTGGGGGAAGGCAGAGAGAGACAGAGAGAGGGAGAGAGAGAGGAGGGGAGACAGGCAGAGATGGGGAAGGGAAAAGGGAGGGATGCAGAAGGAGGTGGGGTGAAGATGATAGAAATAGAGAGAGGAAGGAGGAGGCAATTGGGGACAAGGCAGAGAGAGAGAGAGAGAGAGAGAGAGAGAGAAGAGGAAGAATATGAATGCAGATATGGAAGAGGATAAGAGACAGCCAAGAGAGGGTCTGACCCATCTCTCTCAGCTCCTGGGGTGCAAAGAGGGTCGTCGTCCCTGTGTCTCCCATTTTAGGGGCTTCAGGGAGGGTCCTTTCTGCTTCATTCAGCTTCTGGGGGGCTCAGGAAGGGTCCTTCTGGCCTCTCCCAGCTCCCAGAAAAGCAGGGATGTTTCTTCCTGTCTCTCCCAGCTCCCAGAAAAGCAGGGAGGTTCCTTCCTGTCTCTACCAGCTCAGAAGGGTCCAGGGAGGGTTGTTTCTGCCTTTCTCACATCAGGGGTTCCAGGGAGGGTCCTGCCTGCTTCTCCCAGCTCCTGTGGGTCCAGGGAAGGTCTTTCTGGTCTGCCCCAGCTCCTGGAATTGAAGAAAGGGTCCTTACAGCCTCTTTCAGCTTCTGGGGGTTGGGGGAGAATCCTGCCTGCCTCTCCCAGCTCCTGGGGAACCTGGGAGGTTCCTTCTTGCTTCTTCCATCTCTGGGGAGGCCAGGGAGGTTCCTTCCTCCCTCTCCCAGTTTTGGGAGTCCAGGGAGGGTCCTCCCTGCCTCTTCCACATCATGGGGTCCAAGGAGGATCCTTCCTGCCTTTCCCAGCTCAGGGGACACAGGGAGAGTCCTTCCTTCCTCTCCCAGTTTTTGGGGGGCCCAGGGATGGTTCTTCTTGCCTCTTCCAACTCAGGGGGTCCATGGAGGTTTCCTCCAGCCTCTCCCAGTTTTGGGTGGTCCAGGGAGGGTCGTTTCTGCCTCTCCCAGTTTTGGGGTGTCTAGGGAGGGTCCTTCCTGCCTCTCTCTCCCAGTTCCTGGGGGTCCAGGGAGGATCCCTCTTGCTTCTCCCAGTTTTAGGGGTTTCCAGGGAGGGTCCTTCCTTCCTCTCCCAGTTTTAGGGGTTTCCAGGAAGGGTCCTTCCTTCCTCTCCCACTTTTGGGGATCCAGAGGGTCCTGCCTGCCTCTGCCAGCTTAGAGGGGTCCAGGGAGGGTCTTTTCTGCCTCTCACACTTTTAAGGTGTCTAGGGAGGTTCCTTCCTGCCTCTCCCACATCAGGTTTTCCAGAGAGGATCCTGTTTGCCTCTCCGAATTCAGGGGCTACAAAAACAATCCTTCTGGCCTGTCTTATCTTCTGGTGTCCAGGGAGAGTCCTTCCTTCCTCTTCCAGAATCTGGGGGTTCAGGGAGGGTGCTTCTGGCCTCTCTCATGTCTTGGAACTTAAGGGAAAGTCCTTTCTGTCTCTCCCAGTTCATGAGGATCTAGAAAGGGTTTTTCCTTCCTCCCTCAGCTCTTATGGGTTCACGGAGGGTCCTTCCTATGTCTCCTACCTCGCGGGGATCCAAGAAAGGTCCTTCCTCACTCTTTCAGCTTTTGGGGGTCCAGGGAGAGTCCTTCTGTCCTCTCCCAGCTCCTAGAAGTTAAAGGACAGTCCTTCCTAACTCTTTCAGTTCCCAGAGGTCCAGGGAAGATCCTTCCTGCCTTTCCCAGTTATGGGGGGCCAGGGAGAGTCCTTCCTGCCTCACCCAACACAAAGGGTCATGGGAGGATACTTCTGGCCTCTCAAAGCTGCTGGAGGTTACAGGAGATTTCTTTCTGCCTCTCCCAGTTATTGGGGGGTACAGGGAGGGTCCTTCATGCCTCTCCCAGTTATTGGGGGGTACAGGGAGGGTCCTTCATGCCTCTCCCAGTTATTGGGGTCCAGGGAGGGTCTTTACTGCCTTTCCAAGCTCAGGGGGTACAAAGCGAGTCCTTCTGGCCTCTCCCAGCTTCAGGAAGTTAAGGAAGGGTCCATATTGTCTCTTCCAACTCCTGGGTGTCCAGGGAAGGTCCTTCTGGCCTCTCAAAGCTCCTGAAGATTGAGGGAGGGTCCTTCCTGCCTCTTTCAGCTTCTGGGGGTTCAAGAGAGGGTCTCTTTCTGGCCTTTCCCAGTTCCCAGAGATTCTTGACAGCATCTTCCAACTCAGGGGGGTTTCCAGGGAGGGTTGTTCCTGATTCTCATACTTTTGAGGAGTCTTGAAGCATCTTTTCTGTCTCTCCCAGTTGTAGGGGTCCTGAGAAGGTCCTTCCTGTCTCTCCCAGGTCCTAGGAGTCCAGGGAGGGTCTTTCCTGTCTCTCCCAGCTCTTGGGGGTCCAGGGAGAGTCTTTCCTCCCTCTTCTAGCTCCTTTCCTGCCTCACCCAAGTCAGGGGGTCCAGGGAGGTTACTTCTGGCCACTCAAAGCTCCTGAAAGTTTATTGGGGAGGGGGGTCCTTCCTGCCTCTCTCAGTTTCTGGGGGTCCAGAGAGAGCCCTTCTAACCTCTGTCATCTCACGCGTTTCAGGGAAGGTCCTTTCTGCCTCTCCCAGTTCCTGGGGGGACCATGGAGGGGTCTTTCTGCCTCTCTCTCTTCTCCCAGGGGTCCAGGGAGGGTCCTTCTGGCTTCTCTAAGCTCTTGGCTTGTCCAGGGAGGGTCCTTCCTGCCTCTCCCAATTCCTGGGGGTCCAGGGAGGGTCATTCCTGCCTCTGTCATTTCCTGGGGGGTACAGAGAGGGTCCTTCCTGCCTCTCCCAGTTCCCAGGGTCTCCAGACAGCCTTGGGTGGGGGATGGACGCCATCCCTCCCATCTCTGACCCCCCTCTATCTACACCGGGCATCTCCTCTGGATCTGCGTCTCCTCCTGTGTCTCTGGGAAGAACGCTGAGGCTGGGGGGGACCCTCAGAGCCTCCTCTGCACCTAAAATTCAGGGACCCCCGCTTTCAAAGACAATTAGATCCAGATTATCTCTCAGTAAACATAGAGTTGGGGAAAAGGTTGATATCCATCTGATTCCATTATGCAGATAAAAATATATTTCGCAATATGATGCCTTTCAAGAAGTGATTCGTGGTTTATAAGAAAGAAAGAAAGAAAGAAAGAAAGAAAGAAAGAAAGAAAGAAAGAAAGAAAGAAAGGAAGGAAGGAAGGAAGGAAGGAAGGAAGGAAGGAAAGAGAAAGAAAGAAAGAAAGAAAGAAAGAAAGAAAGAAAGAAAGAAGGAAGGAAGGAAGGAAGGAAGGAAGGAAGGAAGGAAGGAAGGAAGGAAAGAAAGAAAGAAAGAAAGAAAGAAAGAAAGAAAGAAAGAAAGAAAGAAAGAAAGAAAGAAAGAAAGAAAGGAGTCCCATTTCAATCTTTTCCACCACTTTTTGAGGAAACAAGAGGGGAAATTTTCTATAAGATTTTTTCTAAAAAAAAAAAAAAAAAAGGCACAAAAAAATTTCAAATTTTTTTTTCTCCACTGCTGAAGATTTTTCTGAAGATTTTTGAGAGAAAATTTGGGTGTTCACGTGATTCATTTGGTGAATTGGAGTTTGAATTTTTCTGAGAGGAATAAGAGAAAAATCCACAACTATTCTTTCATGGATTATCCTGCCCCTTCCCCCCATGAGAATGTTTCCAAATCATTCAGCTCGATTCAGGCCAGTGGGAAGTAACTTGAATTCCATTTCCAAAGATTATGGATCCTAAATATCAAATTTTAGAGAAAAAAATACAGAGACAAGGGGAAAAAGAAATGCAGCTTATTCTGTTGTGTCTTAAGATGTCTTTGCTCTGTTTCTAAGAGTCTACCCCGACCTCCAGAAAATTAATATTTATTCTTCATATACTACGTGGAAAACAGACATTTCTGAGAAGTTCTGAACGAGGAGGATGTCATTTTTAAAAAATATATATATTTATATATAATAGATATATAATAGATATATAATTATATAATATATAATTGGGAATCTCTTAGGTCTCTCTTTCTAGGGTCTAAATTTCCACAAACAAGGCCCCAAATTACCTGGCCAATTCAGGTTGATTGTTTTATATGAAAAAGATAAAAAAAAAATGGTAGTAATGGGGGCCAGAGCTGTGGCGCAAGCGGTAGGGCGTTTGCCTTGCATGAAACTGACCCAGAACGGACCAGGGTTCAATATATGCTCCCCTAAGCCAGGAGTGATTTCTGAGTGTAGAGCCAAGAGGAACCCCTAAACATCACCAGGTATCCCCCCAAAATCTCCTCCCAAAATACCCATAATAATCTCTCTTTGAATTTGCCTTTTTCAAGTAAAGAAATGGGAAAAAATAGAATTTTTTTTTAAAGGCAAATCTCGTAAACTGGGAGAAGAAACCCATTTACACCAGGTAAGAAAAAAAAAAAACTCCAAAAATTGGATTGCTTTTGTATTCTTTCACATTCTAGAAAGTTCTACTGTAAGGTAATTCGAGAAGAGAGAGATTCTCTGGGGAGTAAAAAAAAAAATGGGTGGAAATTATATATATTTTGTTGGAGGGAGAAATGAACAGAGACATAAATTCTTAATTTTGATATATTTTTGAGATGAACGATTTTGCTTGGAGAAATTCTCTCTGTCTCTGTCTCTCTGTCTCTCTGTTTCTCTCTATCTGTCTCTCTGTCTCTCTTTCTTTCTCTGTCTCTATCTCTGTCTCTCTCTGTCTCTCTCTCTGTCTCTCTCTGTCTCTCTGTCTCTCTCTGTCTCTCTCTGTCTGTCTGTCTGTCTGTCTCTCTCTCTCTCTCTTCCTCTCTCTCTCTCTCTCTCTTGTTGTTTTTTGGGCCACACACAGGGGCACTCAGGGGTTCCTCCTGGCTCTGCTCTCAGAAATTTCTTGGGGCTTGGGAGACCATATAGGATGCCGGGAATTGAACCCAGGTCCGTCCTGGGTCAGCCACATGCAAGGCAAACACCCTACCACTTGCGCCGCTGCTCCGGCCGGCCCCATCACCTTGTCCTTGAAGCTCAGAAAATATTTCTTTCTGAGACAGAGGGGGGGAATATGTGACTGATAATTTTCAGCGCACCCCTGAAAAGAATCTACAAGATACAATGGTTTAAAATACACTTCTAGAAATAAAATAAACTAGGGCCCGGAGAGATAGCACAGCGGCGTTTGCCTCGCAAGCAGCCGATCCAGGACCCAAGGTGGTTGGTTCGAATCCCGGTGTCCCATAGGGTCCCCCGTGCCTGCCAGGAGCTATTTCTGAGCAGACAGCCAGGAGGAACCCCTGAGCACCGCCGGGTGTGGCCCAAAAAAAAAAAACAAAAATAAATAAATAAATAAATAAATGAATAAATAAATAAAAATAAATTAAACTAGACCTCTACCAAGAATAGACAATGGAAAACAATTTCTAGACCTCAAGTAAGAATACATAAGGCGGAAGAATTATATTCCTCTACCAAGAATAGACGATCTATAAAACAATTTATAGGACTCGACCAAGAAT
>NW_026060315.1:1447054-1512054 GCF_024139225.1 Suncus etruscus | reverse complement strand
GTGCCAACCCGGTCTTCCAAAGCTTCTGAGGGATCAATACCTGATAGATTAGCAATGTATTGATACCAGAAACCTAATATATTGATCCATAAAGGTGTTCACTCCTACAGACTTTGTGATTAGAAGGGATTTGGCTGTCTCAATCTTATAGTTGTTTTTTTTTCCTGGTGTTGGTCCTTGGGATTTCCCCCCCCCCCCCATCCCTGAAATTTTAAGGTGAAATCTTAAAACAATTTCCAATTTATCGCCTCAGTGCCAGCCATAGCCACAGGCTATTATTTTTTTTATTTTTTTTTATTTTTTAACCTGCCTCGAGCTCTGTTTCTGATCCTGGATTCAAAACCTCCGTGGAACATTACTGGCATCTTGTGGAGACATTCTAGAAGGTTAAGAAGAAAATGCAAACCCCCCCCCCCATCCAGGACAAGCACTGTTCGAAGACAACCCCCCCCAACCCCCCAGATCCAAGGATGATGATCTTCAATCTAACCCAGTGAGGAAGGGTCTCTGTGTAGACGCACTCTTCCCAGATTCCAATGATTTTATTTTATTTTTTTTTTTTTGCCCCAAAAACATGAAAATTGTGGAGTCCTAAAAGTGTTCAGACTCCGAAGGCAAAGATAGAAATTGGGGTTGGGAAATAAATCCTCAATAAGTCCTCAATAAGTTTCAGGACTTAGAGATGTGGAAAATAATTCGAACCCTTTACTCTGTAAAAAAAAAAATAATAATTCTGTATTTGTTTTATCAGTGAATTTAATAATTGATAGAAAAATGTCTCCGTGTTTCTTGTATTTGCGGAAACACTGAGTTTCAAGGGTTTGTAAGACTTAATGACATTGTATACTGTGATTATAAAATTATTATTTGAAAATGTAAAAATATATCATATATTATATTGGAAATATAAAATATATATTCTATTATATTGGGAATATAAAAATATATATTCTATTATATTGGAAATATAAAAATATTTATTCTTTTATATTGGAAATATAAAAATATCTGATATATATTAAATACATACAAAAATAATCTATTATTAAATGATAACAATAAGTATATGTTTATATAAAAATACAATGAAATACAAAATATATAAATATAAAATTATTATTAAATTGCAATTAATATTAATTTTTTTAAAAAATCTTATAGAAAGAGAAGGAAAAAACAGGACAGAGTTTCTCATGAGAGATCATATTAAATTGAGCCTAAAATTACATGGACTAGGGATTATTTTTGTGGCATTTTTATAGGAAACAGAGTCTCTGGTTGGATTCGAAAGGTTTTCGGGATCCTTATGGACTCATCAGAAAGTTCCAAGGAAGACCGGGAATGGAATGATGTTAGGATAACCAGTGGGAGGGCCCGGAGAGATAGCACAGCGGCGTTTGCCTTGCAAGCAGCCGATCCAGGACCAAAGGCGGTTGGTTCGAATCCCGGTGTCCCATAGGGTCCCCGTGCCTGCCAGGAGCTATTTCTGAGCAGACAGCCAGAAGTAACCTCTGAGCACTGCCGGGTGTGGCCCAAAAACCAAAAAAAAAAAAAAAAGAAAAGAAAATGGAGGGCATTGGAGGGCTGAAAGCTGGCACTGATGAAGGAGGGCATTCTTTTTTACAACCAAAACTTAACTATAAACATGTTTGTAATCTTGGTGTTTCAATAAAGATATGAATTTAAAAATTTAATAAATTTATAAAATTATAATAAGAAATCTCAGTTTTTTAACTAAAAAAAAAAGACATTCCTGGAAGGAATTTTGGAATTTTCTCCCTCGAATCATAAAGACAAATAATTCTTAATAAATTAAAAAAAATCATTCCTGTTGTTTTACCAATCTGCCTTGTATCCCAAGCAGAATGATTGTGACTTTTCTTTTTCTTTCTTTCTTTCTTTCTTTCTTTCTTTCTTTCTTTCTTTCTTTTTTTCTTTCTTTCTTTCTTTCTTCTTTCTTTCTTTCTTTCTTTCTTCCTTCCTTGTTTATCTTTCTTTCTTTCTTCCTTCTTTATCTTTCTTTCTTCTTTCTTCCTTCCTTCTTTCTTTCTTTCTTTTTTTCTCTTTCTTTCTTTCTTTCTCTTTCTTTCCTTCCTCCTTTCTTTTTTTCTTTCTTTCTTTTTTCCTTTTTTCCCTCTTTCTCATTTTTCTCTTTCTTCTTTCTTCCTTCTTTCTTTCTCTCTCTCTCTTTCTTTCATTCATTCAGAATTTAATGGAAATAGCAAACCAGGATCATAGAGAAACACTGATCATTTTACTTTATTGGAGAAAAAAAAAATAATGAAGTTTAAATGAGGTTTAAGGTTTACTCGAGAGGAAAATAAATGGATTTATCCGCGGGGTCCCCAAAGGATTTCGGATGCTTCATTACACAGTTAATATCCGGTTTCACGCGGGCAGAATCTGTCACAATAAAAAGAGTCGTCTTGGGCTGAAGGTGAGAAATCATTAATTCCTTTCCTTTTCTCTGATAGACTTTACTCCCTTGTTTCTGCAGGAGAAAAGACCAGATCATCCATCACAGGAAAATCGATGGAAAGGTATTTACTTGGCACCATTAAATATTTTATGAGGATTGGCTATTCCTCCCTCTCTTCCTCCTTTCCTCCCTCCCTCTCTCACTTCCTTTCTTTCTCCCTCTCTCCCTCACTTCCTTCATTCCTCTCTCCTTTCCTTCCTTCATTCCTCTCTCCCTTCCTTCCTCCCATCCTCCCTTTCTTTCTTCCTCTCTTCCTCCCTCCTTCCCTCCCTCCATCCTTTCTCCCTCCCCCCTGTTCATCCCTTCCTTCCTCGCTTCCTCCCTCCCTTCCTTCCTCCTTCCTTCCTTCCTCTCTCCCTCCCTCCCTTCCTTCCTCCTTCCCTTCCTCCCTTCCTTCCTCTCCCCTTCCTTCCTTCCCCTTTCTCTTCTTCCCTTCCTCCCTGTCTTCCTCCTTCCCTCCCTTCCTTCCTCCCTCCCTCCCTCTCTCCCTCCCTTCCTTCTTCTCTCCCTTCCTCTTTCCTTCTTCCTTCCTCCCTCCCTTCCTTCCTCCCTCCCTCCCTCCCTTCATCCTTCCTTTCCTCCCTCCTGATAGATAGGTAATGTAGATGGATGGATAGAGAGATGGACAGGTGGATGATGGGTAGGTGAATGGATAGATAGATGATAGATGGATGGTAGATAGATAGATAGATAGATAGATAGATAGATAGATAGATAGATAGATAGATAGATAGATGATAGATAGATAGATAGATAGATAGATAGAGATAGATAGATGATAGATGGATGATCGATAGATGATAGATAATGTAGATAGATGGATAGGTGGATGGATAGATTGATGGATGGATGAATGGATAGGTGGATGGATGGGTAGGTGAATGGATGGATAGATGATGGATGGATGGTAGATAGATAGGTGGATGGATAGATTGATGATGGATGGATGGTTGGATGGATAAATAGATGATAGATAGATAATGTAGATAGATGGATAAGTGGATGGATAGATGAATAGATAGATAGGTGGATGGGTAGGTCGATAGATAGATGACAGATGGATGGATAGTAGATAGATAGATGATAGATAGATAGATAGATAGATAGATAGATAGATAGATAGATAGATAGATAGATAGATAGGTGGATGGATAGATTGATGATAGATGGATGAATGGTTGATGGATAGTAGATGATAGATAATGTAGATAGATGGATAAGTGGATGGATAGATGAATGGATAGGTGGGTGGATGGGTAGGTGGATGGATAGATAGATGACAGATGGGTGGATGGATAGTAGGTAGATAGATAGATAGATAGATAGATAGATAGATAGATAGATAGATAGATAGATAGATAGATAGATAGATGGATAGATGGGTGGATGTATAGACTGATGGATAAATAGGTAGGTAGATGATGTAGATAGATGGATAGGTGGATGGATAAATAGGTGGATGGAAGGGTAGGTGGAAGGATAGATAGATGATGGATAGTAGATAGATGATGGATATATAGATGGATGGATAGATAGATAGGTAGGATAGACAGATAGGTAGGTAGATAGATGGATGGATAGGTGGATGGATGGATGATAGGTGAATTGATGGATGGATAAATATATGGATGGGTGGGTGGGTGAAAGAAAGGATGGATGAGTGGATGGATAGATAAATGGATGGATGGATAGATGATAGACAAATAGGTAGGTACATGGATGGATGGATAGGTGGATAGATGGATGGATAGATGATACATAAATAGATGGATGAATGGATAGATGATATATAAATGGATGGATGGATGAATAGGTGAATGGATGGATGGATAAATAGATGGATGGGTGTGTGGGTGGGAGAAAGAACGGATGGATGGGTGGATGGATGGATAGATAAATGGATGGATGGGTGGGTGGGAGGGTGCCTTGCATGCAGTAACTCAGGACGAACAGCGGTTCGATTCCCCCGGAATCCCATATGGTCCCCCAAGTCAGGAGAGATTTCTGAGCGCAGAACCAGGAGGGACCAGTAAATAAATGAATGAATGAATGAATGAATGAATGAATGAATGAATTTTTGGATAAACTTTTCACTCGATACCAGTGACAGGACTGGCCCGAAAATGTAAAAAAAAAATTTTTTTTATTTCTCCATTCCTAAAACAGGGAGTTTTTTTTTTAATCATAAAAGCTAAAATAACCTTTAAATTTTAACTATATATATATATATTGGAGCCTCAGTCATAGCTCAAGAATACCTCTTTACTATTCTCTGGGGACAAAGTATTTTGATTAATTTTTAATTTTCTTGGATGTCTCGACTCTACCAAATGTCGGGGCCAAATACCAGTGATATACATTTGAATAATTTGATATTAAAAGGAATGAAGGACCCGGCAGAGGCAAAGGCCAGCTAGAAAGGAGACTTTATTTTTTATTTTAATAATAAATGATTTTTGCCTACATTTTTTTTCTCCCTTGAGACTGTTTACACAGAAACCAGCTTTTAAAATAAAACTGACTCCTTTCGCCTCAGGTTTTTGCCTCTTATTTATTTTTCCGGGGAGTCCCCCTGTGAAATGACTTTTCCTTTAAATAGATAAATTAATAAATATATAAATAAAATATATTTTATGCTTTATAAATATTTTATATATTACCTATTTATATGTATTTTATAGATATAACTATATAAATAGCATGAATTAATAAATGCAATGTATATGACTTATATATTTTTATGTATAATATATAAAATATTCTTTAAGTCAATGCAAGTTCTCCATTTTCTTTTTAAATCCCTGTCCAGAATTTTTGCACAAAGTTTCCAAGAGTGATTTCTGAGTGCAGAGCCAGGAGTAACCCCTGAGCATCCTTGGGTGCGGCCTAAAGACAAAAACAAGACAAAAAAGAACGGAGATATCGAGAAAAGGACATTCTCAGATTCAGAGTTGGAAATTGGTGGTGGTGGGGGGGAAGTTTATTGGAAAGCATAAAGGAAAGAAATAGGTTAATCTGGAAGGAATTTAGTTTATGACTAAATTCTATATGACTTGCAAGAGAGACAGACACAGAGACAGAGACACACAGAGATAGAGACAGACAAACACAGAGACAGACAGAGACAGAGAAACTGTATCATAAACAACTTTATCTCTGGGGGGGAAATGTATTATAAACAACCTTTTAAATTCAATTTTTAAATTTAAATTTTTAATGCTTAACTTTAAAATTAAATATTTTAATTTAAATGTTTAGTTTCAATTAAGAATGTATGGCTTGTTTGTGTTTAAGTAGAAACAGTGGGATTAATTGATTTTCTTGTCAATCGATCCAGTTTGTACCCAAATGGTAGGATACCTCAGTGGTCAGACTCTTCAACAACCCAGCTTTCGACCATTATTTTCAAGTCTCCAGAGACCCCCCAAGGCAGGGTTCGAACCATAATTTTTGGGAATTTTGTATGTACAATGACAGAAAAAGCCCAGAAAT
Organism: Suncus etruscus; assembly: GCF_024139225.1. Taxonomy (NCBI): domain Eukaryota; kingdom Metazoa; phylum Chordata; class Mammalia; order Eulipotyphla; family Soricidae; genus Suncus; species Suncus etruscus. The sequence continues at coordinate 1,506,083 of NW_026060315.1, read as the reverse complement.
TTTCAGACCTGTGTCTGAAAATAGATAAACCAGAGGAAGCTAAGACAGACACAACCTCTCAGAAGAGTGAGCAAGGGTAAACTGAGGCAGCTTTCTTCAAGTCCTGACTCTAGAATGAGGGAATTACTTCAGGAAGTCCTTGAAATACCATTGGGGGGTTTGGTGCGGGTGGGATATAAAGAAAGATCAACACAATCTCTCTCTGTCTCTGTGTCTCTATCTCTCGGTATCTGTGTCTCTGTCTCTCTCTGTGTGTCTCTGTCTCTCTCTGTGTCTCTATCTCTCAGTATCTGTGTCTCTGTCTCTCTTTGTGTCTCTGTCTCTCTTTGTGTCTCTGTCTCTCTCTGTGTCTCTGTCTCTCTCTGTGTCTCTGTCTCTGTCTCTCTTTGTGTCTCTGTCTCTCTCTGTGTCTCTATCTCTCAGTATCTGTGTCTCGTCTCTGTGTCTCGTCTCTCTTTGTGTCTCTGTCTCTCTCTGTGTCTCTATCCCTCAGTATCTCTGTCTCTTTCTCTCCTTCTCAGGCCCAACTTTCTCTTAAAGGAATTTGGAGCTGACTTGGCGGTATTTTAACCCCATGGATGTGTGTTCTCTGTTGATCGCCTCATTTTCAAAATTATGCAACCCCCCCAAAAAAATCACATGAAATATTCTGGAGAGTGGGAATGGAGAAAAATGAGGTTGGTGGAAAGTGGATTTTTGTGGAAATGGGATTTTTTGGACCATGGATATTCGTGGACAGAGAGCTTCGTGGACAGATAGATTTTGGTGGACTTTGAGTCTTTCGGGCCTTAGATTTTGTGAATACAATGAGTTTCGTGGATAACAAGTTCCGTAAATAGCGAGTCTTGTAGAAAGGGAGTTTGTTGTGGACAGAGTTAGTGGACAGTGATTTTGTGAGCAATGGATTTTGTGGGCAGTGGATTTTGTGGACAATTTATTTGTAGAAATTGGTTTTCACGGGCAGTGAGTTTTGTAGACCGTGGATTTTTGTGGATGGTAAGTTTTGTGGACAGTGGCTTGCAATGGGTGGGACCCAAAAAGGCAAAATAAATAAATACATAAACAAAATGAACCCTCAGCACTGAAGTGATTTTTCCCTCAGGTGTGATTCCAAGATGGCGGACTCCTGACCAATTTATTCCCAGTTGGTTTTCTCATATGGGTGGGTAGGTGGGTGGATGGATGGCTAGATGGATTAATTAATGGGTAGATAGATAGATGAGTGGATAAACAGATGAATAGATGGATAAATGAATAGACATATTGATGGATGGATGGATGGATAGTTGGGTGGATGGATAGATGGATGGATGGGTGGATAATTAGATGGGTGGGTGGATAAATATTCATATGGATGATGAGTGGGTGGGTTGGTAGATGTGTGGATAGATGGATGGATAGATGAAGAATGAATGAATGAATGAATGAATGGATAGATAGGTGGGTGGATAGACAAATGCATGGATGGATGGATGGATGGATGGATAGATGGATGGATGGATATTGGGTGAATTTGATATATAGATGGATGGAAAGAGAAGTGGATAGATAGATGGATGGATAGTTGGGTTGATGGTTGGGTGGATAAGTGATGGGTTGTATGAATTAATGGATGGATAAATGGATGGATGGATGAATGGATTGACCAATGGATGGATATATGAATAAACATATGGATGGTTGTATGGGTGGACTGATGGATGATCGAAGATGGGTGACTGGATGAATCAATGGATGATGGATGGATGGTGGATAGATGGATAAATGAATAGACATATTGATGGATGGATAGATAGTTGGGTGGATGGATGGATGAGTGGATAATTAGATGGGTGGGTGGATAAATATTCATATGGATGATGAGTGGGTGGGTTGGTAGATGTGTGGATAGATGGATGGATAGATGAAGAATGAATGGATAGATAGATGGGTGGATAGACAAATGCATGGATGGATGGATGGATGGATGGATGGATGGACGGATGGATGGATAGATGGACGGATGGATATTGGGTGAATTTGATATATAGATGGATGGAAAGAGAAGTGGATAGATAGATGGATGGATAGTTGGGTTGATGGTTGGGTGGATAGGTGATGGGTCGTATGAATTAATGGATGGATAAATGAATGGATGGATGGATTGACCGATGGATGGATATATGAATAAACATATGGATGGTTGTATGGGTGGACTGATGGATGATCGAAGATGGGTCACTGGATGAATCAATGGATGATGGATAGATGGTGGATAAATGGAGTAATGGTTAGCTAATGGATGCATGATGGATAAATGGATGGATGAATTCTAAATGGATAAGTGGTTGGGTGAATTAATGGAGGAATGGATGAATGGATTAAAGATGAGTAGTGGATGGATGGATATTGGGTGAATTGGAGACATAGATGGATGGTGGATGGATAGAGGAATGGATGGATGAATAGATGATTAATGAATAGTCAATGAATGGTGAATTGAAGGACGCTAGAAGATGGAAACATGGGTGGGTGGATATACAGACGGGTGGAGATATGTATCATGGAAGGATGAATGTATGAGAAGAAGGGAAGGTTGTAGTTGGGAGAAAGAGAGGTATAAATGGTGGGTTCATGAATCAATGAAGGAACAGATGAAAATAGGATAAATGCAAATGTCAGTAAAGATCAGTACCACTTAATTTGGATTCTCCAAACCCAATTATATGAGGAAAGCCAGCCGTATTTATTTATTTATTATTTTATTTTGTGTTTATTTATTTTTGCATATATTTTTGTATTTATTTTATTTTTTATTATTTTATTTTGTTTATTTATGTTTGTGTTTATTTTATTATTTATTATTTATTTTATTTTTATTATTTTTGTGTTTATTTATTTATTGTATTTATTATTTCTTTTGTATTTATTTATTTTATTTTATCATTTTGTTTTTGTGTTTATTTATATTTGTATTTATTTACTTTGTATTTATTTTTATCATTTTATTTTGTGTTTATTTATTTATTTCTTGTATTTATTTTATTTTTTAGTATTTTATTTTTGTGTTTGTTTATTCTCGTATTTTTTAGTATTTTATTTCTGTGTTTATTTTTGTATTTATTTGTTTATTATTATTATTTTTATTTATTTATATTTGATGCCTCTCCTCGGAATCTCTATCACTTTTGTGGAACAGAATGCGAATCCTTAGCAGGAATTTATTCCCTACAAACTCTCGTTTTTTTATCAGTCCCGCTCCTGTGTTTAGACACGTGTACACGCCCCTGACATTTAATGCTGCTGGAACATTGGTGGGAAAAAAATAATAAAATAGAAAAATGTTTGTTACTTAAATTGATAATTCAACGTAAAATAAAAGAAGAGGGAGAGAGCGTCTTCAATAAATATGTGATTTGACTCTCAAACTCCAGTGAGATTAATGTGATTTTTTATATTTATTTATTTATGTATGTATTATTTATTTACTTTTAAGTAAAGCCACATGTCTACACCTTTTAGGGTTTCTCCTTCAACAGCTTCTAGGGGTCCATGGAGTTCTTCCTGCCTCTCCCACTTTTGGGGGTCCAGGGAGGGTCCTTCCTGCCTCTCCTAGTTTTGGGAGTCCAAGGTGGTCCTTTCTGCCTCTCCTAGTTTGGGGGGTCCAGGGAGGGTCCTTCTTGCCTCTCTCAGTTTTGGGGGTCCAGGGAGGGGCCTTCCTGCCTCTCCAAGTTTTGGGGGTCCAGGGAGGGTCCTTTCTGCTTTTCCCAGTGTTGGGGTACCAGGGAAGGTCCTACCTGCCTCTCCCAGTTTTGGGGGTCCAGAGAGGGTCCTACCTGCCTCTCCCAGTCCTTCCTGCCTCTACCAGTTTTGGGGGTCCAGGGAGAGTCCTTCCTGCCTCTCCCAGTTTTGGGGGTCCAGGCAGGATTCTTAAGGCCTCTCCCAGTTTTGGGGGTCATGGGAGGGTCCTTCCTGCCTCTACCAGTTTTGGGAATCCAGGGAGGGTCCTTCCTGCCTCTACCAGTTTTGGGGGTCTAGGGAGGGTCCTTCCTGGCCCTCAAGTTTTGGGGGTCCAGGGAGGGTACTTTCAGCCCCTCAAGTTTTGGGGTTCAGGGAGGGTCCTTCCTGTCTCTCACAGCTTCTGAAGTCCAGACTTCCTTGGAAAAGGGTTCGAGTCTCTCCATGTCTACCTCTACACGTCTGAGAAGGGCTTCTCCTCTGGGTCTCTTGGAAGGACTTTGGGGCGAATAAATCCTTTCTCAGTTAACATCATCTTGAGATTTTTGATTATCTCTAGATTCTGCTAGTTTGGTGAAAAATCCCCATATCTATGCTTTAAGAAATTAAGAGAGTCAAAGAGGTACCACAGCAGTAGGCCGTTTGCCTTGCACACAGACGACCCAGGACGGACCCAGGTTCGATTCCCGACATCCCATATGGTCCCCCAACGCCTGTCAGGAGTGATTTCTGAGCACCACACAGTGTGACCCAAAAACACCCCCCAAAAAAGAAAAATTTTGGTACCCCAAAATTCTGGCCCTCCACAGCTGAGGATCAATACCCTAAGTGCCTCTATAGCTGTGGCCTTATATTTTCCTCAATTTCAGTTTTCATCAATTCCTAGGGATGAAGGAGAAGCAGGAGGAAGCAGAGAGGACTCGGTCCAGGGTTCGAGGTGATTTTCCTCACACCATTTTGGTGTTCTTTCTACTGAGGTGTTGCAGGAGAGGCGAAACAAGAGGATAAGGAGGAAGGAAGGAAGGAAGGAAGGAAGGAAGGAAGGAAGGAAGGAAGGAAGGAAGGAAGGAAGGAAGGAAGGGAGGGAGGGAGGGAGGGAGGGAGGGAGGGAGGGAGGGAGGGGAGGGAGGGATGGGAGGGAGGGAGAGGAAGGAAGGAAGGAAGGAAGGAAGGAAGGAAGGAAGGAAGGAAGGAAGGAAGGAAGGAAGGAAGGAAGGAGAGAGAGAGAAAGAAAGAAAGAAAGAAAGAAAGAAAGAAAGAAAGAAAGAAAGAAAGAAAGAAAGAAAGAAAGAAAGAAAGAAAGAAAGAAAGAAAGAAATAAAGAAAGAAAGAAAGAAAGAAAGAAGAAAGAAATAAAGGAAAGAAAGAAAGAAAGAAAGAGAGAGAAGAAAGAAAGGAAAGAAAGAAAGAAAGAAAGAAAGAAAGAAAGAAAGAAAGAAAGAAAGAAAGAAGAAAGAAAGAAAGAAAATGAAAGAGAGAACGAGAGAAGGAAAGAAAGAAAGAAAGGAAGAAATAAGAAAGAAAGGAAAGAAATAAAGAAAGAAATTAAAAGAAACAGACTGAGAGAGAAAAAGAAAGAAACAAAGAAAGAAGAAAGAAAGAAAGAAAGAAAGAAAGAAGAAAGAAAGAATAGAAAGAAAGAAGAGAAAATAGAAGGAAACAAAGAGAGAGAAAAGAAAGAAGAAAAAAAAAGAAGAAAAGAATGAAAGAAAGAAAGAAAGAAAGAAAGAAAGAAAGAAAGAAAGAAAGAAAGAAAGAAAGAAAGAAAGAAAGAAAGAAAGAAAGAAAGGAGGGAGGGAGGGAGGAAGGGAAGGAAGAAAGAAAGAAAGAAAGAAAGAAAGAAAGAAAGAAAGAAAGAAAGAAAGAAAGAAAGAAAGAAAGAAAGAAAGAAAGAAAGAAAGAAAGAAAGAAAGAAAGAAAGAAAGAAAGAAAGAAAGAAAGAAAGAAAGAAGGGAGGGAGGAAGGGAAGGAAGGAAGGAAGGAAGGAAAGAAGGAAGCTAGGTAGGAAGAAGGGAAGGAAGAAAGGAAGATGGAAGAAAGGAAGGAGGAAAGGAAGGAGGAAGAAAAAAGTTAGGAAAGAAGGAGGGAAGGAAGGAGGAAGAATGAAGTTAGGAAGGATGGAAGGAAGAAGGAAGGAGGAAAGGTAGGAGGGAAGGAAGGAAGAAAGGAGGGAAGAAGAAGGGAAGGAAGAGAAGGAAGTTAGGAAAGAAGGAGGGAAGGAAGGAAGAAAGATGGAAGGAAGGAGAAAGGAAGAAAGTTAGGAGGGAAAGAGAAGAAAGGAGGAAGAATGAAGAAAGTTAGGAAGGGAGGAAGAAAAGAAGGAAGTTAGGAAGGAAGGATGAAAGAAAGGAGGAATAAAGGAAGGAGGAAAGGAAGGGAAGGAAGAAAGAAGTTAGGAAGGAAGGAGGGAGGGAAGGAAGAAAGAAAGTAAAGAAGGTGGAGGAAAGGAAGAAAGGGAGTAAGGAAAATGGAAGAAAGGTTGGGAAGGAAGTTAGGAAGAAAGGAAGGAAGGAAGGAAGTTAGGAAGGAAGGGAAAGAGGGAAGGAGGAAGAATGAAGGAAGTTAGGAAGGAAGGAAGAAAAGAAGGAAGAAGGAAGGATTGAGAGAGAACCCTGAATTCAAATATACATAACATATTATTATTTATCATCTATGCATTTTATTAAAAACATCAATTTATGCGTAAAATTTAAATTTGTATAGTTACGTGTGTCAAAATCTCAAAAACATAGCTATTTCTATATATCGTTATATATTTATATTTTATGGCATATTATCTATTTATGTGACTTGAAAAGATATATTTAGACACATATATTTATTTATTTTCTGCATTCGCATTTATATCAGGTCTCTTTATAATTCATAACACACTTACCAATGTATTTATGAAATTATATGCTACTTCATATTTTGTATATAAAATTCAACATTATTACGCATTCTATATTACATACGCCTTTCATTAAAAGACATAACTTTGTCCATAAAAAATTCCCATTTTCAGAGTTCTCGACTTTAAAAAGCTCAAAAATAATATAGCATTAAAAGATATCAGCAAATCGTATAATTTCCAGAGTTTGTTTTTTTTTTTTTTCATCCGTCGTGGAATCGTCGTGGCCTGTTTGGATCAGAATTCACCCAGAGATTGGGGGAACCGTCGCCCAAATCTTAAAATTCCAAATAAATCGCTGCTGACGCTCATGGGTTATTAATGATAAAGTCCTCTGAATAGAAATAGGTTTCCTGGCAGGGTTTCCATTGGAAATGGCTTTTGTTTGTTTGTTTGTTTAGATGAGGATTACAAAAACCCTCAACATCTGGAGGGTGTGAATGGGTTGATAAGAAAGAGAAGTTTTCTTTCTTCCTTCCTTTTTTCCTTCCTTCCTTCCTTCCTTTTTTCCTTTCTTCCTTTCTCCCCTCCCCTCCCTTTCCCTCCCCTTCCCTTTTTCCTTCTTTCTTTGTTTCTTTCTTCTTTTTCTTTCTTTCTTTCTTTCTTTCTTTCTTTCTCTTCGTCTCTTTCTCTTTCTTCCTGTCCTTTCTCTTTCTTTCTCTTTCTCGCTTTCTTTCTCTCTTTTTCTTTCTCTTTCTTTCTTCCTCTCCTTTCTCTTTCTTTCTTTCTCTTTCTCTTTCTTTCTCTTTCTCTCCTCTCTTTCTCTCCCTCTTTCTCTTTCTCTTTCTCTCTCTTTCTCTTTCTCTCTCTTCTTTCTCCTCTTCCTCTCTCCTCTTTTTCTCCTCTTTCTCCTTTCTCTCTCCTTTCTCTTTCTTCTCTTTCTTTCTTCCCTTTCTCATTTTCTTCCCTTATTCCTTTCTTCTTTTTTCTCTCTTCCTCCCTCCCTCTTTCTTTCTTCTTCCTTCTTTCTTTTTTTTCTTTTTTTAAAAGAAAGAGAAGTTTTCTTCTCCAACCGCGTTCAGTGCAGGAAAGAAAGAGATATTTTGGAACTCCAATAATGAAAGAAAGTTCCAGAACAAAAAACAAATGGAATTATTATGGCCTTTAAATGCAATCAATAATGATAGATAAATATCTATCTATCTATCTAAATTTAGGTTTCTATCTAAATGGATTTAAATAACTTCTAGTTGTATATTTATATCTAAAAATATATACAATAATAAATATATAATAGATACAAATTTATAATATGTTTATTAGATGTATATTCACAATATTTATTAATATTCCCATATATTTATAAAGATTTGTTTATATTCATAAATATATAAATGAATGTTTGTTTTTATGATTTTATTTTTATTTTTAATACAGCACAGTTTTAAAGGAGAAACGACCTATTTCCTTCCAAATTTAATTTGATCCAATAACAGTGATATCTCTGGGCTACCAGGGTCCAACCTCAAGCACCGTCCAGGGTCCCTGGAGCACTGTAGGAGCGATTTCTCAGAGTGCAGAGCCAGGAGTAAGCCCTGAGCGCCAAAACCAAAGATCGAAAATACGTAAAAGTGATAGCACAACTAAAAAAATTTTGTGGATTCCAGATATTTCCAGGTGCTCCGGAGGAAAATGTGGAGTTTTCAAGAGGTGGAAATGAGACTTTTCATAACTTCATCTTATATTCTTTTTCTTTCCTATTTCTTTCTTGTTTTTCTCTTTGTTCTTTTCTTCCTTATTTCTTCTTATCTTGATTTTTATTGAAACATCATGCATCCACGGTTGTTTATAATGCAAGTTTTTTTTTCCCCACACAGATAAAGTTGATCCGGATAAAGTTATTTCCTTGTCTTCTTTTCCATTTCTTTTTCTCTTCTATTATTATATTTTGTCATTTTTCTTTTTTTCTTTGCTTATTTTTCTTTCTTTTTCTTATTTTCTGTTTATTTTATTTTTAATTTTTTCTTGATTTTTCTTACTTTGTCTTGTTTTTATTTGGTCTTGTCTTTTCTTATCTTCTTTTCTTTTTCTCTTCTCTTTTCTTTTCTTCCCCTTGCTTTTCTTTTTCTTTTCATGACTTTTCGTCTTATGTTTTTTCTTTTCTATTCTTGTTTTTCTTTTTTCTTTTCTTATTTCTTCTTATTTTTCTCCTTTCCTTTCTTGTTCTTTTCTTCCTTTCTTTTCTTTTTCTTTTCATGACTTCTCATGTCTTCTTATGTTTTTTCTTTTCTATTCTTGTGTTTTTCTTATTCTTCTTATCTTGTCCTGCTTTTATCTAGTCTTTTCTCTTTTTTCTTTTTCTCTTGTCTTTTCTTATCTTTTCTTCCCCTTTCTTTTTTTTTCTTTTCATGACTTTTTATGTCTTTTTGTTTTTTCTATTCTTGTTTTTCTTTTTTCTTTTCTTATTTCTTCTTATCTTTTCTTCCCCTTTCCTTTCTTTTTCTTTTCTTCCTTTCTTTTCTTTTTCTTTTCATGACTTTTCATGTCTTCTTATGTTTTTTCTTTTCTATTCTTATTTTTCTTTTTTCTTTTCTTATTTCTTCTTATCTTGTCCTGCTTTTATCTGGTTTTTTCTCCTCTTTTCTTTTTCTCGTCTTTTCTTATCTTTTCTTCCCCTTTCTTTTCTTTTTCTTTTCATGACTTTTCATGTCTTCTTATGTTTTTTCTTTTCTATTCTTGTTTTTCTTTTCTCATTTCTTCTTATCTTGTCCTGCTTTTATCTGGTCTTTTCTCCTCTTTTTTTTTCTCTTGTCTTTTCTTATCTTTTCTTCCCTTTTCTTTTCTTTATCTTTTCTTTGCAACCACACCTGGTACTCCTCAGCAGTCTCTCCCGTCTCTGCACTCAGTAACCGCTCCTCGCAAATCTTCAGGGAATTTCGGGGATCAAACCTGAGTCACTCACATTCAAAGCAAATGCCTTCCCTGCTGTCCCATCAGTCCAGTCAAAGGTTGATATTTCTTTTTTCTTTTTTAAAGTTTGATATTTCTAAACAGGGGGAAAGGTCAGTTCTAAGTCAGTTCTCTTCAAAGGGGACAGAAAAATCCAGACCTGGCTTCAAAGGCCAGAAAGAAAGGGTAGATTTGTAAGGCCATCCCCTGGACACTGAAAATGCCTGGAACCTGGTATATAAAAATAAATACACCCTGTTTGTGATTTCAGATCAGAGCAAACGTCGCCACTTAGGTGGATTGGTCTCCGAGCTATGACAAGTGACGCGATTGAAGTGCAAATAGGAGAAACCCGGAGAAGTTTCTTGATTCCTCTGAGCATTGTAAGATTTTTAATATTCAACATCTGTCTCAACTCCCAGCTGCTCGAGTGGCTCGCCTCCAAACCAGAGAGGCCTTGAGAGAGAGACAAGTGGATGAAATCTCAGAGTAGCGGAAGAGAAGTGTTGATTTTATTTTATTTTATTTATTTATTTTTATCACAGAATAGAATGTCTGCCTTCCTCCTCTTCGACCAAGCCACTCTAAATAAATTATAAATTGGAACTTCTGCCCCATTAGGTGGGAAATCATTAAAATAAGATGTTGTCTTTCTTCTTTCTCTTCTTTCTTTCTTTCTTTCTTTCTTTCTTTCTTTCTTTCTTTCTTTCTTTCTTTCTTTTCTTCTTTCTTTCTCTCTCTCTCTCTCTTTTTTTTTTTTTTGGTTTTTGGACCACACCCGGCATTGCTCAGGGGTTCCTCCTGGCTATCTGCTCAGAAATAGCTCCTGGCAGGCACGGGGGACCCTATGGGACACCGGGATTCGAACCAACCACCTTTGGTCCTGGATCGGCTGCTTGCAAGGCAAACACCGCTGTGCTATCTCTCCGGGCCCAGAAAAAAAAATTTTTTAAGTATCAAATTATTTTATTTTCAAAAGAAATATAAACCAACTATATTCAGTTTCCTTTTTATCACCTCCAGGAGCGGAGGGAAAAAAAAAAAAGCACTGACTTTTGAGGTTGATTAAAGCCAACCCCCAAATTTTATCATTAGCAAAATATCATTGATAGTAAAAATGTCTCTCCTTATCATTTTTTGATCATCTCATTGATTAACAGGGAGCGATAAACCATTGGCCTGATTTCCCGAGGGTTTAGCTCGGCCCCTCGACCTTCCTTTTCATTTTCTCTCTTTAATTTTCATCAGTAGAGAAATTAAGCTTTATTTGATTTTATTTTAATTTCATTTCATTCTCCTGCTCTCCTTTTTCATGTTTCACTCGGGAATTTTCTTACCGTTCGTTCGAGCCTATTTATAAGCAGAAGATCATTTAGTTTAAAATTAAGATAGCGCTAATAAATTGATCGTGTTTGTTTTATAAACTCGATGTACCGGAAGCTTTAATTAAATTATTGTGCCGTGTGTGTTTCTGGTGGATATTTCTCAAGATCTGGGACACCGAGGTCCAAAAATGAGCCTATTTTTGGAACTATTTTTTATCAAAAATGTCTCTGGTTTTTTTTATTATTATTTTCCTCCTTATCAGACATGACTCAGAGGACATGATCAAATTATTTTCATATTTCTGCGGCAGTTACACAATCTTGGGGATTGTGTATTGTGTAAGCCCTGTAAAAGGAATGAGGGTTATAATAATAATAAAATAATAATAATAAAAATAATAGCCAATTCCCCTCTCCTTTTAAATACAGTAAGACTATTTTTTTGCAATTATTTAGGACATGAGTCAGGGACCTTCTTTTTCTCTTCTCTTGGAATTTAAGAATGGAATATTTAAGAATGGAATATTCTTAAATATATATATATGGGGGGATTGGTTTTGGGGTCCCACCCGGCAGCACTCAGGGGCTCCTCCTCTCAGAAATCGCTCCTGGCAGGCTCGGGGACCCTATGGGATGCCGGGATTCGAACCACCGTCCTTCTAGATGCAAGGCAAATGCCCTACTGCCCCCTATATTTAATTTTAATATGAATGTTGACTTTAGTTTCAGCTGATCTTCAAAGCTTGTATTTCTATCATTTATTCATCCTTTCATCCACCAATCAATCCATCCACCCATTCATCCATCCAATCATCTATTGATATATTCATATATCCATATATTGGTATATACATATATTCCATCATCTATCCATTTATGCACCCACTTACTCATCCATCAATCTACTCACCCACCCACCCATCCATCCATCAACCCATCCATCCACCCACTCTTCCATCCATCTACCCATCCATCCATTCACCCACCACCCATCCACCCACCCAACCATCTACTGACCCATCCATCCATGCACCCATCATCCATCCATCTGTCCACTCAACCATCCATCCAACTATCCATCCATCCATAGACCCATCCCCCAATCCACCCATCAATTTCACCATCCATTCACCCACCCAACCATCCACTCACCCATCCATCATTGATCCACCCTCCCACCCACCCATTTATCCATTCATCTATCCATCCTTCTATACACCAGCCACCCACCTTCCATCTATCCATTCATCCAACCCCTACTTTACACCCATCCATCTTTCCATTTGCCCATTCAGCCACCCATCCATCCATCCACCCACCCATCCATCCACTCATCCACCCATTGACCCACCAACCCAACTATCCATCCATTCATCTACCCATCCACACACAAATCCATCCACCACCCACCCATCTATTTATCCATTTCTTCATCTATCCATCCATCCAACAACCAACCCACCCACACACTTATCCATCCATTCACCCACCCACTCACCAAACCATCCATTCAACCATCCACCCATCTACCCACCCTCCATCCATCCACCCACCCATCCATCCACTCATCCACCCACCCATCTACTCAACCACACACCATCCATCCACCCACCCACCCACCCATCCATCCACTCATCCACCCACCCATCCATCCACCCATCTACCCAACCATCCACCATCTATCAACCCAACCACTCATCCATCCACCACCCATCCATTACCCATCCATCCACCCATCCAACCACCCATCCTTTCACCCATCCACCTGCCCACCCATCCGTCCACCCATCCATCCACCTATTCATCCATCCACCCATCCATCCATTCACCATACATCCATCCACCCATCCTATCCATTCTTTCTTCCTTCCATCCATCTATCCAAACCCCATATTATTATTAAATATTAATATTTATCAATACAAATATTATGTTTTTCTTTCTCTGTTTCTGTCTCTCTCACCTGTGTTTTTCTCTCTTTATCTCTGTCTCTTTATCTCTGTCTCTATCTCTCCATCTTTCTATTTCTATCTCTTTCTCTATTTCTATCTCTCTGTTTCTCTCTGTCTCTGTCTCTGTCTTTGTTTCTTTCTGTCTTCCTTGATCTCTCCATATCTTTCTGTTTCTTTCTATCTCTCTATTTCTGTCTGTCTCTATTTCTCTATATCTCTGTCTCTGTCTCTCTTTGTCTCGCTGTCTCTTCCTGTTTCTTTCTGTCTTCCTTCTGTTTCTCTGTATGTCTTTCCCTGTGCCCCTCTATCTCTGTCTCTCTGCTTCTCTCTCTCCTTCTCTCTGTCTCTGTCTCTCTCTCTCTTTTTCTCACCTCTCTTCACTCTGTGTCCCTTTCAAGCATAAATTTCCCAAGAACGAAGCATTCAAGGTCAAAATAAACCAGCAAAAGCCTTCATTCCGTGTTTCCATTAACTAGCAAAAAACACACTTTTCTTCTAGCCTGCCCAGGGACTTGCAAATAAATCCCATTTTGTGTTTTCCCCAATTGTACGATTTTCTGGGACCCGAAAAGAAAAGGAGAGGCAAATGGGTGCCAGTAAAATATCAAAAGGCCATAATCTTACTTAATGCAGAATAAACCATCCTTCAAGAAGAAAAATCATAACATTTTTGAGCGAGTTCGTGAAACACCCAACAATAGCTCAATATAATTTTTTCCTTTTTCAATTTCCTCAAAAGACTTGACAAATCAGAGTTTTAAAATTGCCCTAAAAAAGTCATTTTTGTGCTTATTTTATGTCGCATCGCAATGAGTTTAATTCAGTTATTGACTTCATTCTGATAGAGAATTGTTGGGAAGACACAGTTTCAAATTTAATAGTTTAATATTGATATTAATATTTAATTTATTCTCATTTAATGTGTCAACGCGCGAATCCTGTTGCGTCCTTCCTTCCCAATCTGTGTTATATCACAATAATTATTTCGGAGTCAGCTCATATATGCTTGAGGGTAAACAAAGTCAAAGAGGTGATTGAAATGAGTATAAATAAAATTGGAATAATTTCTCATACAGTAGCATAATATATTGTATTATATTCTCTTGTATTGCATTATATCATATCGTACTGTATTATATTGCATTGTATTTTTATATAAAATCATATTGAACCCTTTCATATTAAATTGAAAACTTAATAAATATATAGATAGATATTGATATCATTGAATTTCATCCCCATTTCCAATTTTCTGGCAGGGAGAAGCAATCAATAAAACAGAAGGTGGAAGGTCAAGCTGGAAAAAAAATGATGGATCGTGCTATTCTCCCACTGCAAAGCCTGTAAAGACCGAGGAACCATATATTCTTGTCTGAATAAGTGAGAAAGGTTAAGAAAAAAAAAAGGATAAAATAAGATGTAATTTATTCTCTTCTTAGCAGATGGGATAGTGCATCCGGCTATTAACCCCAAACGCAGGCCTTCCCCCTGTCTTCCTCTTTCTTTTTTTTTTTTTTTTTTTTTTTTTTTTTTTTTGTGTTTTTGCCCCACCCTGTGACGCTCAGGGGTTACTCCTGGCTATGTGCTCAGAAGTTGCTCCTGGCTTCTTGGGGGACCATATGGGACGCCAGGGGATCGAACCGCGGTCCGTCCTAGGCTAGCGCAGGTAAGGCAGGCACCTTACCTTTAGCGCCACCGCCCGGCCCCTGTCTTCCTCTTTCTTATAAATTCTTATAAATTTCTCCTTTTTTGATATGGAAAGGCCTACCTGAATTACTCTGGGCCTCTCCCCAGCCTGGCTGTATCAGTATTTGTTAAATAAAATATAAATAAATAAATAAATAAATAAATAAATAAAGGTAGTTCTGAATTTTTGCTCAAAATTTTTTGTTTATTTTTTATTGTATTGTATTTAGTATTCATTTATTATTGTAGTTAAATACTAAAATTATGGCTACACTCACGAGCACATCAAATCACTGTGATGTTTTGTGTCAGGGCTGATCCAAAGTCCAAGCAGAGAAGGTTAGAAATAGGGTTCGACTGAGGGAAAGGCAAAGTAGAGAAGCCGGGGGGGGGGGGGTGGCGTCTAGTCCGAGAGACAAAGAGACAGACAGAAGGACAGACAGACAGACAGACAGACAAACAGACAGACAGACAGACAGACAGATAGATAGATAGATAGATAGATAGATAGATAGATAGATAGATAGATAGATAGATAGATAGATAGATAGATGGATGGATGGATGGATGGATGGATGGATGGATGGATGGATGGATGGATGGATGGATGGATGGATGGATGGATGGATGGATGGATGGATGGATAGATAGATAGATAGATAGATAGATAGATAGATAGATAGATAGATAGATAGATAGATAGATAGATAGATAGATAGATAGATAGATAGATAGATAGATAGATAGATAGATAGAAAGATAGATAGATAGACAGACAGAAAACAGGCAGATATAGATGGATAGATAAATGACAGATAGGTAACAGATTGATAGATATCATCTGATATCATCTGATAGATGGTAGATAGATAGACAGACAACAGGCAGAAGACAATCAGATATAGATGGATGGATAGATAGATGACAGATAGATAGGTAGATAACTAGATGATAGATAGATAGACAGACAGACAGACAGACAGACAACAGGCAGAAGACAGTCAGATATAGATGGATGGATAGATAGATGACAGATAGATAGGTAGATAAATAGATGATAGATAGATAGATAGATAAGTAGATAGATAGACAGACAGACAACAGGCAGAAGACAGTCAGATATAGATGGATGGATAGATAGATGGCAGATAGATAGATAGATAGATAGATAGATAGATAGATAGATAGATAGATAGATAGATAGATAGGTAGATAGGTAGGTAGGTAGGTAGGTAGATAGATGATAGATAGATAGGTAAGTAGGTAGATAGATAGATGATAGATAGAAAAAAATAGATAGATGATAGATAGATAGAGAGAGATAGAGAGAGATAGAGATAGATAGATAGATAGAGAGAGAGAGAGAGAGAGAGAGAGATAGATAGATAGATAGATAGATAGATAGATAGATAGATAGATAGATAGATGATGGATGGCTAGATAGATAGACAGACGGTTAGATAGATAGATAAATAGATACATACATACATACATATATTGATGATTGATTGATTGATTGATTGGAGAGAGAGATAGAAAAGCCCAATGCTACAACCAGACCAAGAACTCAGAAGAGCGAGCAAGGGTAAACTGAGGCCCTCCAGTGGCAAACGCTGCTGTGCTATCTCTCCAGGCCCTCTGTCTCTTTCTATCGCTGCTGCTTTTTATGACCATGATGATAGTCCAAAAAATAATAATGAGGTAACAGTAACAGGGAATAAAATCATTTGAGTCTTATCATATAAAAAAATTGGCGTTTTATTCAACAGGCTGGTGGGGTAGACGGAGGATTAAACATTGATAAGATCTAAGCAAACTGTGCCAAAATATTTGAATATTGTTTTGGCGTTATTCTGTATTTATTTATCATCACCAAGCCGCTGAAATTTCACCCTTATTTGAACGCCGTGCGTTCTGTCAACGAGTTGATGATTATTCCCGAATGAAGATGACAAATTTGGAAAACAGAATCAGAGGTAATAAAAAAAAAAAAAACCAACACGAAAAGCTTTTCCTCAAACATGTCATTGACTGGAGCAAAAATATTTAGATCGAATCAAAGTCAGAGAGCTGTGAAAATGACATTCTAGGGAGTTCTGGGATTTTTTTTTTATTTTTAATTTTCGCATGATTATTTTTCTCTCTCTAGCCGCAGCTCCCTTGAGAATAACTGAAAATGAACAGGAAGGGTTGTTTAAAAGGATTTAATGTGTGAGGAGCCTAAATATTTGTAGTGTGGCTGTGTGTGTGTGTGTGTGAGAGAGAGAGAGAGAGAGAGAGAGAGAGAGAGAGAGAGAGAGATTTTCCCAGAATAATCAAAGCAAAGTCAAAGCTATAAAGTCTGAATATATAGAGGGATTAAAATTTTTTTTGCGGGGGGGGCACCAAATCTCTGGTCTGGGATTCTGTGAGGGACTCCGAACCTCTTTGAGATCATTATTAGAAATTGATTACAGGGGCTGGAGAGATAGCATGGAGGTAAGATGTTTGCCTTTTTCGCAGAAGGACTGTGGTTCGAATCCCTGCATCCCTTATGGTCCTCTGAGCCTTTCAGGAGCAATTTCTGAGCCTAGATCCAGGAGTCACAACCCCTGAGCGCTGCCTGGTGTGACCCAAAGAAATTGATTCCCTCTTTATAGATCATTTAGATGTATAGATTATAATGATATGATATGATATGAAATATATAAGGCATGAGATATGATGTGATATGACAATATGATGTGATATGATGTATGATATGAAATATATTATGATATATAATATAATAGGATAGCAATATGATGTAATAAGAAACTATAATATGGTATGATATGATACATGATATAAAATATAGGATATGATATGATACAGTATGAATTATATATATGAATATAACATGATATATGATATGACATCGTATCATATCAAATGGAGCATATGAAATCTAAGGAAAATATAACATAATAGGGTGTGATATATAATATATGAAATGATATATGAAATATCTGATATGTGAAAGAAATGATATATGAAATATATATGATATGAAATAGACGGTGAGATATATATATGGGCCCCCAAACCAGGAGCGATTTCTGAGCACATAGCTGGGAGAAACCCCTGAGCGTCTCGTCCTCATAGAGGAGACATTGGTGGAGGGATAGAGAGGACATGGTGGGAGGATAGAGAGGACATTGGTGGGAGGATCAAGGGGACAATTGTGGAGTGATAGAGTTGACTTTGGTGAAAGAATACAGGGCATCTTGGTGCGGGGATAGAGGGGCCACTGGTGGACAGTAGAGAGAAAACGAGTAGTGGGATAGAGAAGACATTGGTGGTGGGATAGAGGTGACATTGGTGAAGGGATAGAGAGGACATTGGTGGGGGGATAGAGAGGACATTGGTGGGGGGATCAAGGGGACAATTGTGGAGTGATAGAGTTGACTTTGGTGAAAGGATACAGGGCATCTTGGTGGGGGGGGGATAGAGGGGCCGATAAAGGACAATAGAGAGAAAACTAGTAGTGGGATAGAGAAGCCATTGGTGGTGGGATAGAGGTGACATTGGTGAAGGGATAGAGAGGACATTGGTGGGGGGATAGAGAGGACATTGCTGGGAGGATCAAGGGGACAATTATGGAGTGATAGAGTTGACTTTGGTGAAAGGATACAAAGCATCTTGGTGGGGGGATAGACGGGCCACTGGAGGACAATAGAGAGAAAACTAGTAGTAGGATAGAGAAGACATTGGTGGGGGGATCAAGGGGACAATTGTGGAGTGATAGAGTTGACTTTGGTGAAAGGATACAGGGCATCTTGGTGGGGGGATAGAGGGGCCACTGGTGGACAATAGAGAGAAAACTAGTAGTGGGATAGAGGTGACATTGGTGGTGGAATAGAGGTGACAGTGGTGGAGGGATAGAGGGGCCACTGATGGACAATAGAGAGAAAACTAGTAGTGGGATAGAGAAGACATTGGTGGTGAGATAGAGGTGACATTGGTGGAGGGATAGAGAGGACATTGGTGGGGGGATCAAGGGGACAATTGCGGAGTGATAGAGTTGGCTTTGGTGAAAGGATACAGGGCATCTTGATGGGGGGATAGAGGGGCCGCTGGAGGACAATAGAGAGAAAACTAGTAGTGGGATAGAGAAGATGTTGGTGGTGGGATAGAGGGACCTTTGGCGGGGTCACCAAGGGGAGCGTCCCTGGGTGTGGCCCAAAAAATCCAAAAACATAATAATGATTAAAAAATAAAATGATACCACCTAACAGGATAACCTATAATAGAATATTATAATATCATAATATAATTAATATAATATGTAATTTATGATAGATCCATATCCAGGAAGATCTCTCTTCTTGAATGTAGGGGGATCAGGAATTGATATAGAAATTGGAAGGTTCTGAAACAGTTGTTCTAGTCCAGTGGCCCCCATGTAGAATATTTGTCTGTTGGTCGGATGGTTCAATGCATATACTAAAGTTGTGTTGGTATTTGGACCCTGCAGTGCTAGAGATACGGGGCCACCTAATGGCATTAGAGTCCCATCTTGGGATGTCCCTTGATATCAGGGTTAAAACTCAAATTTGGGGAGAATTTTCTCTGCCTGATTTGTTCCATTGCTTCATCTCCCACTATCCAACTTATAAAAAATGGTATGAGGACAGATTTTATTATTTGTTTTTGTTTGGGGCCATATCCAGTAGCACCCAATGGTCACTCCTGGCTCTGCGCTTAGAAATAACTCCGGGCAGGCTCGGAGGACCCTATGGAATGCTGAGGCTCGAACCCGGATAGGAAGTGTGCAAGGCAAACTTTCTCCCTGCTGTGCTATTACTCCGGGACCAAATATTCATGGCAATTTGCTGAGTCTTGAACAGATGTGTTGTTCTCTTCAGCATGTCGGAGAAGAATTTAAAAATGAATGAGGTTTTTCCAGCAATTACATATGGGAAGAAATAAAAAAAAAGCTAACAACAGATGTATTAAACACAGATGTCTCTGAAATTCTGCTCATAGATAAATAAAGCATATAAAACACAGATACAGAGGATTCACATCTCAACCATTTTATTTTTCTCGGTTGAATCCATGTGAATACATTTGGGGGTGCTTATGCTCCTAAAAATGGGTCAGAGAGATGAGAGATTTCCTCTGTCTTTTATCTAGAAATCAAGTCATTTCTAGATAAATGTCCCCAGGAACCTAGGAATATTGGTGGTGGGAAAGAAAGTAACATTGGTATAGGATAGAGGGAACACTGATGAAGGGATAGAGGGGACATTGATGAAGGGATAGAGAGGACATTGGTGGTGGGATAGAGGGGACATTGGTGGTGGGATAGAGGAGACATTGGTGAAGGGATAGAGAGGACATTGGTAGTGAGATAGAGGGGACATTGATGAAGGGATAGAGAGGACATTGGTCGTGGGATAGAGGGGACATTGATGAAGGGATAGAGAGGACATTGGTGGTGGGATAGAGGGGACATTGATGAAGGAATAGAGAGGACATTGATGAAGGGATAGGGAGGACATTGGTGGTGGGGTAGAGGGGACATTGATGAAGGGATAGAGAGGACATTGGTGGTGGGATAGAGGGGCCATTGGTGCAGAGTATAGGATATAGGAGGATATAGGAGGCATTGGTGGAGCAGAGAGGAGACATTGTGGGGTGATAGAGAGGACATTGATGGGGTAGATGGGACGTTTGTGGAGGATAGAGGAGACATTGGTGGGGGGATAGAGAGGACATTGGTGGGATAGACAGGACATTGGTGGGGAATCAAGGGGACAATTGTGGAGGGATAGAGTTGACTTTGGTGAAGGGATACAGAGGGATCTTTGTGGAGGATAGAGGGGCCATTGGTGGACAATAGAGAGAACACTAACAGTGGGATAGAGAGGACATTGTTGGTGAGACAGAGGGACCTTTGGTGGGTGATCAAGGGGACATTGGTGGAGGGATAAAAAAAATCTTGGTAGAGGGATAGAGGGGAGCTTGGTGGGTAGGAAGAGGAGACCTTGGTGGAACATAGAGGTGACCTTGTTGGAGGGATATAAGGACCATTGTTGGAGGTTCGAGGGGCCATTGGTGGAGGATAGAGGAGACATTGGAGGAGGAGGAGTGGAGTGACATTGGTGGAGGGATAGAGAGGACCTTGGTGGAGGGATAGAGATAAAGGGGACCTTGGTAGTGAGATAGAGGAGCCATGAGTTGGGAGATGGAAGGGTAGAGGTGGCATGAGTAGGGGGATAGAGAGGAGACATTGTTGAGAGATAAAGGGGGCACTGGGTGGGGGAGGATAGAGGTGACATTAGTAGGGGGATAGAGAGGACATTGGCGAGGGATAGAGGGGACCTTGGTTGTGGGATAGAAAGGACATTGGTGATGGATAGAGGGGACCTTGGTTGGGGGATAGAGAGGACAATGGTGAGGTATAGAAGAGACCTTGGTTGGGGATAGAGAGGACATTAGTGAGGGATAGAGGGGACCTTGGTGGGGAGATAGAGAGGACAATGGTGAGGGATAGAAGAGACCTTGGTTGGGGATAGAGAGGACATTAGTGAAGGATAGAGGGGACCTTGGTGGGGAGATATAGAGGACATTGGTGGAGGAACTAGGGCTATTGGAAGATAGAGTAGACCTTGGTGGAGGATAGAGAGGACATTGGTGGGGGAATAGAGAGGACATTGGCGATGGATAGAGAGGACCTTGGTGGGAGGATAGAGAGGACATTCCCCCTTGGCAGGACATTGGAGAGGACCTTGGTGGGAGGATAGAGAAGACATTAGTGAGGGATATTAGTGCGGGATAGAGACCTTAGTGGGGAGATAGAGAGGACATTAGTGAGGGATAGATGGGACTTTGGTTGGGGGGATAGAGAGGACATTGGTGATGGATACAGGGGACCTTGGCGGGGAAATAGAGAGGACATTGGTGAGGAATAGAGAGGACCTTACTGGGGGGGGGGGATAGAGAGGACATTCGAGAGGGATAGAGACCTTAATGGAGAGATAGAGAGGACATTGGTGAGGGATAGAGGAGACCTTGGTTGGGGGATAGAGAGGACATTTGTGAGGAATAGAGAGGACCTTACTGGGGGAGTAGAGAGGACATTAGTGAGGGATAGAGGGCACCTTGGTGGGGAGATAGAGAGGACAATGGTGAGGGATAGAAGAGACCTTGGTGAAGGATAGAGGGGACCTTGGTGGGGAGATAGAGAGGACATAGGTGAGGGATAGAGGGGACATTGTTGATGTCATGGTGACATTGTATACCTGAAACAACTCTATTAGGAATAACTTTGGGAATCCAAATATCTCACACAATTATTTTTTAAAGAAAAGGTTTATTTTTTATTAGGGCCTCTGGGATGCTGCTGAATCAATAGTGACATAAAAATAAATAGTGCATTTAAAGCTTGCTCTGAAATATTTATGTCTGGGACCATTCTCCTGTGTTTCTTGTTATTTCCACCCAAAAATTCCAACACGAGGCTGGGAACTCAATGAAAAATTGACCCTCCTTGTCTTCTGGGCTCAGAAGTTGATATGCTTTTAGTTTGAGCTTTTTTTATTTTGCTCCTGGATTTCAAAAATTATTTTTATAAAAAAAAAAATCTTCCAATTTCTGAAAGAAGATTCAGAGAAATTTCAAACAAGAAATTTAAATTCAGAAAAGTTAAAACAAAACGTGGCCAAAAGCTGCCTTCGTGGGGTAGAATAAAATGGATTCATTTCTTCTAGATTTTCTAATTTCATGGCATAGAGGTTTTCGTATTCTCAGTCTTGTCTGCAGTGACATCGATAATTTTTTTTCTGATTCGATTTATTCCTCTCTAATTACCACTCTCCATTTTTGTGACTCTCGTGAGTTGATCTATTTTGTTTATTCTTTGTTTAAAAACAAAAAAAGCAAGCTCCATTTAATCTTGAATTAATGTTTTTCATTTGTATTTCCTTGATGCCCCTCTTAAGTTTTACTTAAAACTTTTTTCCACTTGTTTCTGGTTCTCCTATTTTATTTTACTTTTTATTTTAGTTTACTATTTTATTTTTTTTATTATTATTTTTTATTTTATTTATTTTTTTTTTTTTTTTGGTTTTTGGGTCACACCCGGCAGTGCTCAGGGGTTATTCCTGGCTCCATGCTCAGAAATTGCT
Source organism: Suncus etruscus (assembly GCF_024139225.1). Taxonomy (NCBI): domain Eukaryota; kingdom Metazoa; phylum Chordata; class Mammalia; order Eulipotyphla; family Soricidae; genus Suncus; species Suncus etruscus. The sequence continues at coordinate 1,483,468 of NW_026060315.1, read as the reverse complement.
CCTGGCAGGCACAGGGGACCATATGGGACGCTGGGATTCGAACCGATGACCTTCTGCATGAAAGGCAAATGCCTTACCTCCAAGCTATCTCTCCAGCCCCTTATTTTATTTTTTTTATTATTTTATTTTATTGGGCCACAATCCAGTGGTACTCAGAAATCATTCCTGGCAGTCTCAGGAAAACATATGGGATGCCAGGGATTGAACTCGGGCCAGCTAGGCAAATGCTCTAACCACTTTGTTATCTTTCTGGCCCCTGGTTTTCATTCTTAATAAGCTTTTTACTTCCTTCCACCTACCATCATTGATGTCCCTGGCTGAGTTTTTCCCTGTTGGTGAAAAATTTACATTTCCCCCCACTTTTGAACTCATTTAGCATCATTGATTCGATGAGGCTCACAGAAAGGAAGGAAAAATGGACTTTTTGACTATAATCTAGATTTTTGTAGAAGCTACTTGAAGACCTTTTATAGTTCGTACGTGCCCGATCATTTTGGGGTTTTATTTAATCTTATCTTCAGGGTTTGCAATCTGTTTGGAATTCATATTTGAACTATTGAAAATAAATGTTATCATTAATTCATGCTCTATTTCTGCCTAGATCACTAGCTCAGTATTAATATTTGTTATTGATGATGTAACGGTCCCAATAGATATATTGAATGTATGATCAATATTTGTTATTTATTTTGTCATGGTCCCAAAGCATATGTAATTATAAATTCAGTATAAATATTTTTTATTCATAAAATCCCAATCCCAATACATATATTATTATGAATTCATAATCATCAATATCTATTATTGATGATGTCAGAGTCCCAATATATATGTTATTATGAATTCAGTATCGATATTTTTACTCATAATATCACAGTCCCAATACATAGGTTATTATAAATTCATAATCAATATTTGTTATTGATGATGTCAGAGTCCTATTGCATAGATCATTGATGCATTATCAATATTTGTTATTGATGATGTCCGAGTTTCTATCTGTAATTAATGCATAATCCATATTTGTTATTTAAGTTGTCATGGCCCCAATGCAGATATAATTATGAAAATTCAGTATAGATATTTTTATTCACAGTCCCAATACACATATTTTTTATTATAAATTCATGGTCAATATTTGTTATTGATTATGCCATGCTCCCAATGCCTGTATCTTTGTTAGCAAAACATCATTTCTTCCCCACACACACACAGAAAACTTGTTTGTTTCTTCGGTTTATCGCCCATTTCTGGGAGGTTTTTCACCTGTGAGAAACAATTGTAGGTTTTAATAAATCAATCTCATCTATCGTGACAGGTATGGCTGGTGTAATTTAGAACAACAGCGGAAACAAACACCGGGACGTTGATCATTAATCACGGATGACTGTCCTCAAGTTGTTGCCTACGTCGAACCCAACAACTGGGGCTTTGCGAGAGAAATCGACTGCGACGGTGTCATGTCCCGTGTTTTGTTCCTGCGAAGAAACTCATGAAAACTCTAATTAAATCCTGCCATTTCCTGCCAGTTGGAACACAAATCCAAAAAAAAATAATATTGGCAAGCCGGAAGATTAGAAGAAAAAAAAAAAGAAAGAAAAGTGCCAAGAAAAAGGAATAGATTGGACATGAGGTTGTCTTTGAGGAATCCATCGATAAATACATTTTTTTGATCGAAGAGGGAGGAAAGAAAGATGGGAAAGTGTGTGTGTGTGTGTGTGTGTGTGTGTGTGTGTGTGTGTGTGTGTGTGTGTGTGTGTGTGTGTGTGGTGTCAAATCAAAACTCATCTGTGATCAGGGGTTTCTCCTGGCTCTGTGCTCAGGAATTACTTCAGGGACACACGTGGGATGCGAGGGATCAAAGTTGGGGTACAACCGTGCAAGAGAAAATGATCTCCAAATTCCTGGTCCCAAGAACGGCTTGTTTCAAAAAGACTAGAAATGAGCAGTGTTGTGGAGAATTTGGTCCCAAAAAGAATCTTTTTTCTTTTTTTTTTTTACTGTTTGTGAGAATCAAAAACTGAGCTTGTATTTTATTTTATTGTTATTTTTTACTGTTTTTATTTCATTTTTATTCTTTCATGATTTATTTTATATAATTATTTCATTGTCATTTTTTACTTATTTTCATTACTTTTATTTTATTTTTATCATTTCATTTTATTGTTTATTTTTATGATTTTATTATTTTTAGTATTTTATATTATTTTATCATTTTATTTTACTGTTTACTTTTATTATTTTTGTTTTTATCATCTTCTTTCATTTTTATTATTTTTATTTTATTTTATTTTTATCATTGTATTTTATTATTTATTATTTTTATGTTATTTTCTCACTTTTATTTTATACTTATTTATTTTATTGTCTTATATTATTTTATTTTTATCATCGTATTTTCTTATTTACTTTTATTATTTTACACTATTTTATTTTATCATTTTATTTTCTATTTATTTATTTTTATTATTTTCTATTATTTCACTTTTATCATTTTATTCTCTTAATTATTATTATGTCACATTATTTTATCTTTATCGTTGTTGTATCTATTCCTTTTATTTATTCTCCTTATTTTTATCATTTTATTTTATCATTTTTATGTCATTATATTTAGAGGATTATTGTCATTATTTTAGTGTATGTTGTTTTTATTTCTTTTCTTCTAAAACCAAGATGCCCACAAATAAAGGAATATGCAAAACAGTTATGGCCCTAAATTAATGAGCTATGCATTGGGGGACCGTGGCAACCTGAAGAACAAATGCTGATATGAAATGAATGTAGTGTTTAAAAATTAAAGACTCATTTATCTATGACACGAGAGTTAAATCTGTTTTAACGTCTACACATTATAAAATAAAACATTAGGTATCTCTCTCTTATATTCACCCAATACTTTCCCTTGAAATAAAAGAAATAAAAAAGACTTAGGCCAGACATCCGTTCCCATTTATTCGAAATATTAAATAAAAATACTTTTTATTATGTGTGAAGGAAAGCAATTGGGACAAAGGGACAAGGTGCTGATTGAAATAGATAAACTCATTACTCAAAGCCTGGATGGTGTGTAAATAAATTATTTATTTCATTTTCATTTTCTTTCATTTTTTATTTTTCATTTATTTTTTTTTTGTTTTTGGGCCACACCCGTTTGACGCTCAGGGGTTACTCCTGGCTATGTGCTCAGAAATCGCCCCTGGCTTGGGGGGACCATATGGGACGCCAGGGGATCGAACCGCGGTCCTTCCTTGGCTAGCGCTTGCAAGGCAGACACCTTACCTCCAGCGCCACCTACCCGGCCCCTCATTTTTTATTTTTTATTATTTTTATTTTATTTTATTTTTATCATTGTATTTAATTATTTTTATTACGTTTGTGTTATTTTCTCATTTTTATTTTATACTTATTTATTTTATTGTCTTATTTTATTTTTATCATCGTATTTTCTTATTTACTTTTATTTTTATAATTTTTATAATTTTATAATTTTTTATAATTTTAATAATTTTATTATTTTTAGTATTTTATTTTATTTTACTGTTTACTTTTATTATTTTTGTTTTTATCACTTTATTTTATTTTTTATTTTTTATTATTTTTATTTTATTTTATTTTTATCATTGTATTTTATTATTTTTGTATTATGTTTATGTTATTTTCTCATTTTTTATTTTATACTTATTTATTTTGTCTCATTTTATTTTTATCATCGTATTTTTATTTACTTGTATTATTTTACATTATTTTATTTTATCATTTTATTTTCTATTTATTTATTTTATTATTTCACATTATTTCATTTTATCATTTTATTCTCTTAATAAATAAATAATTTATTTACACACCAAGACGCACAGAGAATTAAATACCCTTTGGTTTTACTCAAATAGAGAGGAAATGGAATTTTTTTTTCTTTTTTTTTTCCTACACACCAGCATCAGAGATAAGTGGATATTCTATCATAGGGCATGTCTCTAAATTTAAAATATAAATAATAGGTATTATTCTAAATAATGTGCATATAACATCAAAACACATAAATAATATATCATTATTGTGTATAATATGCAAACTTTATTCATAATATTTAATAAAATAATAATTTATGACTATCATAGATAGCGACAAAGTGGGGTGAAGAACCCCGATTATAATAATATTTTTGATCAATACTAGATTTTAATAAATGATTTTAATTTTAATTTTTAATATTTCCATCTTTCTTCTTTCACTCTTTCTTTTCTTTCTTCCTTCTTTCTTTCCCTCCCTCCCTTTTTCCTTCCTTTTATTCTTCCTTTCTTTCTTTCTGTTTCTCTCCCTCCCTTTTCTTTTTCTTATTTCTTTCCTTTTTTCTTTTTTTCTTTCCTTTTTCTTTCTTCTTTTTCTTTTTCTTCCTTTCTTTTTTCTTTCTTTTTCTTTCTTCCTTTTTTCTTTCATTCTCTTTCTCTCCCTCCATTTTCTTTCTTCTTTTCTTCCTTCCTTTCTTTTTTCTCTTCCTCTCCCTCCCTTCTTTCTTTTTCTTTCTTTCTTTCTTCTTTCTTTGTTCTTTTCTCTTTATTTCTTCCTTCTTTCTGTTATTTTCTCTTCTTTTTCTTTCTTTCTTTCTGTTCCTTTCTCTCTTTTTCTTCCTTCTTTCTTTCTTTCTCTCCCTCCCTCCCTCCATTTTTTCTTCCTTTCATTCTTCCTTCCTTTCCTCTTTCTTTCTGTTTCTCTCCCTCCCTTTTCTTTCTTTTTTCTTTCCTTTTTCTTTCTTCTTTTTCTTTCTTCCTTTCTTCTTTTTTCTTTCTTTTTCTTTCTTCCTTTCTTTTTTCTTTCTCTTTCTTTCATTCTCTTTCTCTCCCTCCTGTTCTTTCTTTTCTTCTTTCCTTTCTTTCTTTTTCTCTTCCTCTCCCTCCCTTCTTTCTTTTTCTTTCTTCCTTTCTTCTTTCTTTCTGTTCTTTCCTGTTCTTTCTTTCTTTCTTCCTTCCTTTCTTCTTTCTTTCTGTTATTTTCTCTTCTTTTTCTTTCTTCCTTTCTTTTTTCTTTCTGTTCCTTTCTCTCTCTCTCTCTCTCTCTCTCTCTCTTTTTTTTTTTTTTTTTTGGTTTTTCGGGCCACACTCGTTTGACGCTCAGGGCTTACACCTGGCTAAGCGCTCAGAAATCGCCCCTGGCTTGGGCGGACCATATGGGACTCTGGGGGATCGAACTGCGGTCCTTCCTTGGCTAGCGCTTGCAAGGCAGACACCTTACCTCTAGCGCCACCCCACGGGCCCTGTTCCTTTCTCTTTCTTTTTTCCTTCCTTTTTTCCTTCCTTCCTTCCTTCCTTTCTTTCTTTCTTTCCTTCCTTCTTTCCTTCCTTTCTTTCTTTTTCTTTCTTTCTTTCTTTTCTTCCTTCCTTCCTTTCTTTCTTTTTCTTTCCTTCCTTCCTTCCTTCCTTTCTTTCTTCCTTCCTTCCTTCCTTCCTTCCTTTCTTCCTTCCTTCCTTCCTTCCTTCCTTCCTTCCTTTCTTTCTTTCTTTCTTTCTTTCTTTCTTTCTTTCTTTCTTTCTTTCTTTCTTCTTTTTCTATCTTTCTTTCTTCCTTACCAAAAACCTTTCCAGAGCTCTCAGCTTCCTCCATGTTCTGCCTCGTCATCCCTGCCATTATTAATGTCACCAGCGCCATCCCCAACATCCTCATGGCCTTCGCCACCCGTCATCATGTTCACCATCGTTAGAATTAACACCTCCTTTATGGCAGATTTACAAAATTTAACTTCTCTTCCATTGTAAGTTCCTTTCGAGAATCATTCTTTCCTGTTCGATTCGGAAGGCGATCAATCCCTCCGATCAGTTTTCAAGACAATTCTGTGACTGTGAAAAACGTTTTGAAAATTGTCTCCTGAACAACGTTGTAGATAAAACAATTCCCAAAAAAATAAGTTTCTCGGCATGTTAGTAAATCTAGGTAAAAATCAGAAGAACATTCCAGAAGGATTCTTTTTCACTCAGCAAAAAGTACGGGGTTGGTCTCTGATAACAGACCTAGGAAAAGTGTAAAATTACAGGTTTTTGAGAAAGGAGAGTTGGAACTGGAGTAGAAAAATGTGTATTCTTTTTTTTTTTATCTCTGAAGCATGATTTTTTTTTTAAATAAAGATATTTTGGGGCCAGAGCAATAGCACAATGGTAGAGCTTTTATCTTGCAAACGGCTGAGCCTGAATGACTTGGGTTTGATCCCCGGCATCCCATATGCTCCCCCCAAGTCAGGAGTGATTTTTGAGCGCAGAGCCAGGAGTAACCCCTGAGCGCCATCAAGTGTGGCCCAAAAACAAAACAAAAAGAACCAAACCAAAAAAAAAAATCTATATATATCTACCACCTATATTTAGAAATCTACCATCTATTTTACAAATCTATATATTTACCTATAAATAAATCTCTATAAAATTGTCTAATATCTATAAATTTGTATAAATCTAAATAAATGCTCTGCCTATATTTATCATTCGGGTAGTTTGTAAATCTGCCGTTTATTTATATAAATCTATATGTTATATATTTTATATTTATATATTTGGATGTATTTTATGGGAGACAAAATTCTTTTGACCTCCTTTCTGTGCTTCGGAGCCTCTTAGGATCAAGAGATGCCAGATAGGGCCCGGAGAGATAGCACAGCGGCGTTTGCCTCGCAAGCAGCCGATCCAGGACCCAAGGTGGTTGGTTCGAATCCCAGTGTCCCATATGGTCCCCCGTGCCTGTCAGGAGCTATTTCTGAGCAGACAGCCAGGAGGAACCCCTGAGCACTGCCGGGTGTGACCCAAAAAACAAAAACAAAAACAAAACAAAAAAAAAGAGATGCCAGATAAAACAAAACAGTGCCAGGGAGGGACCAAGACTGATCGAAATGCAATCCGAGGTCCGACTGTCAAACGCAGTCATTTGCAGATCAACAGAATAAAAGAAAGAGGAAATGATTTCTGAATATATATCACCCAGCCCAATAGCTGTGAAATAGAATTTCCATATATTTGATTAGTTCTGCGGTCCTATCAGCCAGCCGCGTCCTCAGGCCCTTGGGGGAAAATGAGCCTAAAATTTCATAGAGAAAAAAATAATTTGATTAATTCTGCCTTTTCTATGAAATCTATATGATTTTTCAACTCCATATGAAAAAGGAAGTTTCTTCTCTGGGGGCCGGAGTGGTGGCGCAAGCGGTAGGGCGTCTGCCTTGCACACGCTCTGGGGTTCAATCCCCCGGCGTCCCGTAGGCTACTCAAAGCCAGGAGGGATTTCTGAGTTCAGAGCCAGGAGGAACCCCTGAGTGTCACCGGGGGAAGCCCAACATAAAATATTTCTTCTCTGAGAATATGACATTTCTCTTCCCCTCGCCCACTCATTTGGAGATTTAAGGATTTATCTAAGTTTGATGAGAATAAAATGATTGATTGATTGATTGATTGATTGATAGGTCCTTTGGTCTGTTAAAAGGTCTGCCCTCTCTTCCCAGGTAAATTGAGGCTATCTCTTGTCAAAGCCCATTAAAAATATCAACAAGAGTAAGTTAGAAAGAGGGAGAGAAGGAGAGAGAGACACAGAGACAGAGAGAGAGAGAGAGAGAGAGAGAGAGAGAGAGAGAGACCAAATATCCTTTTGTATTCTTCCTAGCGTCTGAGGTCTGATACTGCCATCGAGAGGGCTTCAGAGAGAGGTGCAGAGATAGATGGAAAGTCACCCCCTAGGGGTGGCAGGGGAGGGGTTAACTCAGTTGAGACAGAGAGAGAGAGAGAGAGAGAGAGAGAGAGAGAGAGGAGTTGGGAGTGATCTCTCTGGACAAGAACTGGGAGGGAAAAGGAGAGGCAGGGAAATCCTTCAGAAACAAAGAATTCAAGCACTGTATAAAAGAAAGATAGAGAGAGAGAGACAGAGACACAGAGAGAGAGAAAAGAGAAATAGAGAGAGAGGAGGGAGAGAGACAGAGAGAGAACTGGATGTTGGAAGAAGGGAGAAGGGAGAGAAAGGAAAATCCTTCTGAAACGAATCCAAAGTACTGTATAAAAGGAAGTCAGAGAGAGACAGAGAGAGAGAGAAGGACAGAGACATACGGAGAGAGACACAGAGAGAGAGAGAAAATAGAGAAATAGAGAGGAGAGAGGACAGAGAGAGGAGAGGAGAGGAAAGGAGGGGGAGAGAGACAGAGAGAGGAGGACAGAGAAAGACAGAGAGACACACACACAGAGAGAAAAGAGAAATAGAGAGGAGAGAGGACAGAGAGAGGAAAGGAGGGAGAGAGACAGAGAGAGACAGAAACACACAGAGAAAAAAGAGAAATAGGAGGAAGGACAGAGAGGAAAATCAAGTAGAGGAAAGGAGGGAGAGAGAGACAGAGAAAGAAGGACAGAGAAAGACAGAGACACACAGAGAAAAGAGAAATAGAGAGGAGAGAGGACAGAGAGACGAGAGAGAGACAGAGAGACACAGAGAGAGACAGAGAGAGAAAGAAAGAGACAGATAGAAGGACAGAGAAAGACAGAGAGACACACACAAAGAGAGAAAAAGAGAAATAGAGAGGAGAGAGGGCAGAGGAGAGAGAGGGACAGAGAGATACAGAGAGAGACAGAGAGAGACAGAGAGTAGGACAGAGAAAGACAGAGAGACACACAGAGAGAAAAAGAGAAATAGACAGGAGAGAAGACAGAGAGAGGAGAGGAGAGAAAAGGAGGGGAGAGAGAGAGAGGAATTGGGAGAGATCTCTCTGGACAAGAACTGGTAGGGAAATCCTTCAGAAACAAAGAATTCAAGCACTGTATAAAAGGAAGACAGAGAGACAGAGAGAGACACAGAGACACACATAGAGAGAAAAAAGAAATAAAGAGAGGAGAGAGAGTACTGGATGCTGGAAGGAGGGAGAAGGGAGAGAAAGGAAAATCCTTCTGAAACGAGTCCAAAGCACACTATAAAAGGAAGTCAGAGAGAGACAGAGAGAGAGAAGGACAGAGACATACAGAGAGAGACACAGAGAGAGAGAAATAGAGAGGAGAGAGGACAGAGAGAGGAGAGGAGAGGAAAGGAGGGGGAGAGAGACAGAGAGAGGAGGACAGAGAAAGACAGAGAGACACACACAGAGAGAGAAAAGAGAAATAGAGAGGAGAGAGGACAGAGAGAGGAAAGGAGGGAGAGAGACAGAGAGAGACAGAAACACACAGAGAAAAAAGAGAAATAGGAGGAAGGACAGAGAGGAAAATCAAGTAGAGGAAAGGAGGGAGAGAGAGACAGAGAAAGAAGGACAGAGAAAGACAGAGACACACAGAGAAAAGAGAAATAGAGAGGAGAGAGGACAGAGAGACGAGAGAGAGACAGAGAGACACAGAGAGAGACAGAGAGAAAGAAAGAGACAGAGAGAGACACAGAGAGAGAAACAGAGACAGAGAGAAGGACAGAGAAAGACAGAGAGACACACACAAAGAGAGAAAAAGAGAAATAGAGAGGAGAGAGGGCAGAGGAGAGAGAGGGACAGAGAGATAGAGAGAGACACAGAGAGAGACAGAGAGAGTAGGACAGAGAAAGACAGAGAGACACACAGAGAGAGAGAAAAAGAGAAATAGACAGGAGAGAAGACAGAGAGAGGAAAGGAAAGGAGGAGAGAGAGAGAGAGAGAGAGGAATTGGGAGAGATCTCTCTGGACAAGAACTGGGAGGGAAAGGGAGAGGCAGGGAAATCCTTCAGAAACAAAGAATTCAAGCACTGTATAAAAGGAAGACAGAGAGACAGAGAGAGACACAGAGACACACATAGAGAGAAAAAAGAAATAAAGAGAGGAGAGAGAGAGAGAACTGGATGCTGGAAGGAGGGAGAAGGGAGAGAAAGGAAAATCCTTCTGAAACGAGTCCAAAGCACTGTATAGAAGGAAGTCAGAGAGAGACAGAGAGAGAGAAGGACAGAGACACACAGAGAGAGACACAGAGAGAGAAAATAGAGAAATAGAGAGGAGAGAGGACAGAGAGAGGAGAGGAGAGGAAAGGAGGGGGAGAGAGAGACAGAGAGACACACACAGAGAAAAGAGAGAAATAGAGAGGAGGGAGGACAGAGAGGAAAAGCGAGTAGAGGAAAGGAGGGAGAGAGAGACAGAGAGAGAAGGACAGAGACAGAGAGACAGAGAGAGAGAGAGAGAGAGAGAGAGAGAGAGGAGAGAGAGGACAGGGGCCCTCCCGGGTTGGCCATATGCAAGGCAAACATCCTACCACTGTGCTATCTCTCCGGCCCTGAAAATTCTCCATTCCAGTGAAAATTTCCTGGTTTCTTCTTTCTCCTTCCATCTCTAGAGACCCAGTGGGACCATACACGGACACAAAAACACACACACACACACATACACAAATCCACACAATTTCAGTGTTTTTGTAGAATTTTTTTCCATGTTTTTGTAGAATATTTGCTTTCTAGGCAATTCCACGACGAGATTTTTAATACAATTTTCCCCCTATCCAACTACCATATTTTTTAAAAAGATATTTTTTTTAAAAAATCTTAAACTGGGGGCATTGGAGGTGAGAAATAAACCTCAGTAAAAGATTTTTGGGACATTTTTGGGCTGAAAATCAAAAACCAAGAATAATGTTGTATTTGGTGGGGAGGGAGAAAAAATAAATAACTGTATTGTGAATAATTTTGTAACTGCAGTGTTTAAATAAAGTCACTCCTTTTCAAAAAAAACTAATGCAAAAATATTGAATTTAGTTCAAGAACCAAGTTTTTCATAGTTGGATTTTGGGTTTATCAGAATTCAATGCCAGTCAAATAAAATTAGATTTTTAAGACCCTAAAAATAACTCCCTTGAAAAGCTGTATTAATTTTTTTAATTTTTAGTTTTTTTCTTATTCCCTCTCCCGTCCAAAGCATCAATAAATTATTCAGGACTTAAATAGAGACATCGACTTAATCCTTTCAATTACAGTATCAAAAAAAAAATAGTTGTACGTGTGATTTGAATTTATAAATATTTGGGGAATAATTTGTCGCGATTAAATCCCTCATTAAGAGCTTGTTTTCGAACGCCGTGCGAAGCATTTTAATGTACAAACCCTAATTAATTTATAAGCTCTGCATTTCGTGGCATAATTTGCTTGGAGTATTTTTTTTTAATCTATGTTTATTTTCCAACGAGATCTCCCAGCAAACACGCTTCTGCGAATTCTTTTCCTCATGTTAAATTTCCTCTTGGAAAAGAAATAAAAATTTTGGTGGGAAAAAAGTAAATAAAAATTGGACTTAGATCTTACCCAGATCTTTCCGTTGTCTCACTTTTTCTCTTCAGAAACATTTCAAGAGGAATATTTAATTAAAAATAATTTTTAATCAAAGAATTCTATTGATGAAATAAGTTTAGAAAGATACAATAAAGGAAGGGATCAAAAATTAATTCAACTGTCACTATATACTTTAACTACAACTGGGAAAGACTTGAAACTCACATGGTCACAATAAAAATTATTTAAAAAAATAAATTAAAAAAAACACGAATTATTGGGGGTCAGAAGAGATACCATGGCGGTAGGGCGTTTGCCTTTCATGTGGCAGACCCAGGACAAATCTGGGTTCGATTCCTGACTTCCCATATGGTCCCAGGTGCCAGGAGAGATTTCTGAGAGCAGAGCCAGGAGTAACCCCTGAGCACTGCCTAGTGTGACCGAAAAATCAGAAAGAAAGAAAGAAAGAAAGAAAGAAAGAAAGAAAGAAAGAAAGAAAGAAAGAAAGAAAGAAAGAAAGAAAGAAAGAAAGAAAGAAAGAAAGAAAGAAAGAAAGAAAGAAAGAAAGAAAGAAAGAAAGAAAGAAAGAAAGAAAGAAAGAAAGAAAGAAAGAAAGAAAGAAAGAAAGAAAGAAAGAAAGAAAGAAAGAAAGAAAGAAAGAAAGAAAGAAAGAAAGAAAGAAAGAAAGAAAGAAATCAACAAACATGGTACCACATCCAAGATGGCGGCCTGCATCTTCTTGACACCCCTATGGAAGTGGCAATTGGCCACGCCCCCAGCCACGCCCCCTCCAGGCCTGGTATAAAAGGGAAAATTTGGACTTTTGGGTTTGGGGGACCCTAGAAGAATGATCAAAACAGAGCCTGCTGGTCTGGGGGTGCCAGAGAAAAAGCATTGGGAAGTTGCTGCTTGCTTTATTTATATTTTATTTTTAATTTTTATTCTTTCTTTTTTCTTTCCTTCTTTCTTCCTTTTCTTCTTATTTGCTTTCTTTTTCCTTCCTTCCTTCCTTCTTTTCTTCCTTTCTTCTTTTCTTTCTTCCTTTCGTTTTTTGTTTTTTCATTCCTTCCTTTCCTTCTTTGTTCCTTCCTCTCTTCCTTTCCTTTTTTCCTCCTTCTTTCCTTCCTTTCTTCCTTTCCTTGCCTTTCTTTTCTCTATTTCTTACTTTCTTCCTTTTCTTCTTCTTTCTTTCCTTCATCCTTCCTTCCTTTCCTTCTTTCTTCCCCCCTTTCTTCCTTTTCTTTCTTTTCTTTTCTTCGATTCTTCCTTTCTTTCTTTTTTATTTTCTACTTTCTTCCTTTCCTTCTTCCTTCTTTTTCTTTTCTTCCTTTTCTTCTTTCTTCCTTCCTTTCTCTTTCTTTCTTTCCTTTCTTTTCTCTTACTTTCCTTCCTTCTTTCTTTTTCTTTCTTTTTCTTTTTCTTTTTTTCTTTCTTTCTTGCTTTTTTCTTGCTTTCTTTCTTTTTTCTTTCTTTCCCACACCCAGAGGAACTCAGGCATTTCTCCTGTCTCTGCACTCAGAAATTCTTCTGCATTCCACCTAGACTCTTAAACCTTTACAGAAAATAACCCATTTTTCTCCATATTTTCATGAATTTCGTCCCCACAATCCTCCTGCCTTTGAGGTCCTTTCTTAAGCTGGAAACCCACAGAAATGAATATGTCCTATCCAATATTTTTTATTTATTTATTTATTTATATTTCGTTTATTTATTAATTTTATGTATTGATTTATTTGTATTTATTTTACGTCTTTTGTTTATTCTCATTTTATTTATTTTTGTTTATGTGTTTTATTTATGTTAGTTTATGTATTTTGATTATTTTTATTTTATTTGTTTTTATTCTATGTATTTATTCATTTATTTTTATGTTATATTATTTGTATTTATCTTTATTTTTAGTTTCTTATTGTTAAATATGCATTAATATATTAATATATGAAATTAAAAATACGTATTTTTTCAAAAAAATCAGGCCCCTTTCCCACCCACCTATTTTTAACCCAATTGTCATTTTCTTACCCCAAAGTAAAATGCTTCTTGAAAATACATCCGTGTTTGTCTGGTCCCAATTCTGAACAGGCCCATGACTTGAACTTGATTTATATTTAAAATCCTCATTATCCCAGCCAAGCTCTGGGCCAGGAAAAGGTTAGATTTGTTTTGTTTGTTTTTGTTTTTTTCACAGCAAGAGACAGCCGGTAACTGTTTATTTTTTGCCGGACTGCACACAGATGACTTTTTTTTTTTTGAGGTGAACTTTAAGAAATAACAGACAATGAGTAAAAATAATGGAACAATTTACGGCTTCTGTTTGGAAACCGTTTAGCGTGAAATCAACACCGGCTTGAAGCAATTCTGAGAAACCGAAGGTAGATTTTTTTTGTTTATATATCTATATTTTTTGATAGCTCGTTCTGGCCAGTTCAATTTAACAACTAAGGAAACTTGGTGTCTTTAGGGAATTCTATAAAACCTAAATACACCAGAAAAATAAAAAAGTATTTTTTTAAATAAATAAATAAAGGAGTCAGAGAAGATTATTGTGAATTGGTCGGGGAAAAAAAGACTGTTTTTACTGAACTGGATTTAGAAAAGATGATATTTCGAGAGATCAAGTTGTTGGCTTTTATCCACAGTAAATATTACTTTTATTTTCCCCCTAATAACCCAGTTTAACAGAGGCAGAAATACAAGTTTCTGAGCGTGCCTGAATGACAGAGACACCGATATTTGTGTGGAGAAAAGGAATTGGTAAAAAGGAAAAGATTTGAAAGAATTCTGGTCTTCTAAGACAGGTTTAATTTTCAATTTTACATTATCTTAAAAATAAATAAATAAATAAATAAATAAATAAATAAATAAATAAATAAATAAATAAATAAATAAAGCTTGCCTTGGAATGTGGCTGACCCAGGACGGACCAGGGTTCAATCTCTGGCATCCCATATGGTCCTCCAAGCCAGGAGCGATTTCTGAGCTCAGAGCCAGGAGGAACCCCTGAGTGTCGCCGGATGTGGCCCCTAAAAATCCCAAAAAAGAAAGAAAGAAAGAAAGAAAGAAAGAAAGAAAGAAAGAAAGAAAGGAAGGAAGGAAGGAAGGAAGGAAGGAAGGAAGGAAGGAAGGAAGGAAGGAAGGAAGGAAGGAAGGAAGGAAGGAAGGAAGGAAGGAAGGAAGGAAGGAAGGAAGGAAGGAAGGAAGGAATCAGGAAAGGAAAGAAGGAAGAAGAACGGAAGAAAGGAAAGAAGGGGCCCGGAGAGATAGCACAGCGGCGTTTGCCTTGCAAGCAGCCGATCCAGGCCCCAAGGTGGTTGGTTCGAATCCCGGTGTCCCATAGGGTCCCCCGTGCCTGCCAGGAGCTATTTCTGAGCAGACAGCCAGGAGGAACCCCTGAGCACTGCTGGGTGTGGCCCAAAAACCAAGAAAAAAAAAAAGATCTTCCCATTTTCTGCGACTTGCCTGAAACTGGAGAGCCTTGTGTGAATTCAAATGAGGCAAAGGGGAAAGGTATGAAATAGATGGAATTTCTATGTAAAGCTATGTACTTATCAATAAATATATTTACGTAAAATATCTTTTATATACTTAAAATTTTATATAGGACTTAGAATAAAGACATTTATATAGGAACTTTTCTTAATGATTTTTTTACATAAAATATATTTTATATACTTAAATTTTTATATATGACTTAGAATAAAGACATTTATATAGGAACTTTTTTTTAATTATTTTTTTCTTTTTTTACCCTTGGCTGCCTGGGGGAATAACAGCTCATTTTAACCCAGCAGGGAATTAAAAAAAAAGAAAAAGAAAAAAAAGTGAATTTCTTCTGAACAGCAGCCAAAGCTAATTACGACTTTGTTGTCAGAAAGAACCGAAAATATCTGCAGAGTTTTCAGTCTGTCACTCAACCACGGTGACAAGCTTTGACAAGGAGCTGTTTGTTGATTTGGAGAAGAACATGCGAAGTGACAAGCGGACTTGAATACACGTCCATCTTGGAGCTGGCACCTGAAACAGTCGCACACCTGTTGTCAGTAACACACACACACACACACACACACACACACACACACAGCCTTTCCTAATTCCTTTATTCTGTCTTGGGATCTGACCTTACTGGCTTCATTTACAGAAGAGGAAGGAGAGGAAGGAAGGAAGGAAGGAAGGAAGGAAGGAAGGAAGGAAGGAAGGAAGGAAGGAAGGAAGGAAGGAAGGAAGGAAGGAAGGAAGGAAGGAAGGAAGGAAGGAAGGAAGGAAGGAAGGAAGGAGGGAGGGAGGGAGGGAAGGAAGGAAGGAAGGAAGGAAGGAGAAGAAGGAAGGAAGAAGGAGGAGGGAAGGGAGGAAAAAGGAAAGAGGGAGGGACGGAAGGAGGGAAGTAAGGAAGGAAAGAGGGAAAAACAGAAAAAGGGAAGGAAGTAAGAGAAAGGAAGGGGAAGGTAGAAGAGAAGGAAGAAAGGAGGAAAGGAGGGAAGGAAAGAGAAAGAAAGAGGGAAAAGGAAAGGATAGAAGAAAGGGAAGGAAAGAGAAGAAAGGAAGGGAGGAGGGATAAGGGAAGGAAGGAAGGAAAGAAGAAAAGAGGTAGGGAAGGAAGGATGGAAAGAGGAAAAGAAGAAAAGAGGTAAGGAGGAAAGGACAGAAGAAAGGGAAGGAAGAAAGTATGATGAAAGAAGGGAGGGAGAAGGGAAGGAGGGAAGGAAGGAAAGAAGGAAGGAAGGGGGAAGGAAGGAGGGAAGGAAGGACAAAGGAAAGAAAGAAGGTAGGGCAAAAAAGGAGGTAAGAAGGAAAAGGAAGGAAAGAAGGATGGACGGAAAGAAAAGAAGAAAGTTACAAAAGGAAGGAAAGGGGAAAGAAGGAAAAAAGGAAAAAAAGAAAAAAGGAAGAAAAGAAGGAGAAAGGAAGGAAGGAGGGAGGGAGGGAAGTAGGGAAGAAAAGGACTGAGGAAGGAAGGAAGGAAGGAGGAAAAGAAGGAAGGAGGGAAGGAAGGAATAGATGTAGGAAGGAGAGCATACGCTAAAGCCTGGGTTAGTTTTTTTCTTTTTTCTTTTTTTTTTTTCTTTTTTGGACCATACTCAACAGCGCTCGGGGGTTCCTCCTGGCTCTGGGCTCAGAAATCGCTCCTGGAAGGCTTGGTGGGGGGGGGGGGGGAACCATGCGGGATGCCGGGGATCGAACCTGGGTCCTAATGGGTTGGCCTCATGCAAGGCAAACGCCCTACCATTGTGCTATCTCTCGCTCTGTACAGGGTCCCCCAAAATTCTCAGAAATGTCTTCCCTATGTCCACAGCCAGCTTAGCTTCAAGGCTGAGCCATGTTCAAAGCTCTTCGACCCTCACACAGGGTGAAATCTACTTTTCCTTTTCGATAGAATCAATAGTTTGGTCCTTTTCCAGGAGAAATTTTTATAATTTATATATTTTTTTTTTTACGTTATATGTTAAATATTTCTATTCCTCCCATACAGCTGTTCTACACTCTTTGAATTTCAAGTTTGCTGTGATCTTTCGTCTTGTTTTGTTTTGCTCGATGCTGACTCCAAAATTTGCAATCAAAGTGCTGGGGGATGGGGGGACCCGTTCGTGGGATGCCGGGGATCGAACTCGAGTCAGCGTGGACAAGTCGAGTGCTGTAACTCAGTTCCGTGTCTCTTGCTCTTGTGATGTTGCTGTTGCAAATACATTTCTAGGATCAGCCAAGGGTAAGGAGTGACTCAAATAAGCAATATATATATATATATAAATATATATTCATTTTTAATTAAAAAGTAATTAAAAACAATACAATTAATTTATTTAAAACAAAAATTAATTTATTCCATATCCTGATTATTTGGTTTTGGATTGGGTTTTAAGTCCACGAATGAATTTTCAGTCATTCATTGAACCTTAAAATTTCACGACGAAAATCCACCTGCGACACTCTCTCGTCCCTTTTCTTGATAAATTGGAAACGGTAAATTGATTTATCGCCCAAATAAAAGAATCAAAAAACTCAGTGGAAACTCCAGGAGAAGGGAATGGTTTGGTAGAGTCTCGACAAAGTTTTAAAATTTAAATGAAATATAAATAAAAATATAAATAATACATACCGGTGAGTATTGGAAATTCAGTCAATCAATTTTTGATCAATAACTTGCTCTGAAAGAGCCGTGGAATGTGGAAATGAAAGCAATCAGATTGTCGATCTTTGGAATCCAATTCCAACCGTTTGATTTTAATTAATTAAAGGGATCAATCAATAAATTGATAGATAAAGCAATCAATTGATGGTTGATTCTGATTTATTGATAGTATAAACTGATTCCATTCGATCGAAAATAGGATCATGAAAATTATTTTAATTCATGGGTTGCTTTGATTTTAACCGGTTGATTATTTGTTTATTCAGTTATTGGTTTGATGGATTGAAATAATTATTTTCAATCTATTGATTTTTATTTAATCGATTATTGATTATTGATTTATTCCATTGATTAAATAAGTCAACTTTAATCGATTGATAAGAATATTAATCAATTGAACCACTTAGTTTTTGATTTAATTAATTTGAATTAATTGATTGGAATTATTGATTGTTTTAACCAAATATCGATCGCTTGGTTCTTAATGTCATTAATTATATATATTTAATTTTAATTGATTTTTTCATCAAATGCCTTTAATTTATTTTTTTAAGGAAAGAAATTTCACTTTTTTTGCTTGGGAAGATAATTAACCACAAGTGCTTTTTATCTCCACCCTCTCCCTTCTTCGCCGTCTTTTTCAAGTTTTCTCACATCCGAAAATCAATTATTTTTGTCGCTGTTACCATGGTTTGCTTTGGTGATTTTGGAAGTTGAAGTAAAGAAAAAACAGCATTATTAAAAGCTCGGACATTTCATCACTTTCTCACTCGAAGCAACATCTGAACCGCAGTTCTTGAATCTTATTTACAAAAAATATATTAACCAAAATTTTATTTTTTTTATTTTTTTGGTTTTTGGGCCACACCCGGTGACGCTCAGGGGTTACTCCTGGCTCTGTGCCCAGAAGTCGCTCCTGGCTTGGAGGACCATATGGGACGCCGGGGGATCGAACCGCGGTCCGTCCTAGGCTAGCGCAGGCAAGGCAGGCACCTTATCTCTAGCGCCACCGCCCGGCCCCATATTAACCAAAATTTTATCGATTGGGCCCAAGAAAGACAGAAACTTTTGTTTTTGACGACGTAAATAAAAATACCAAAAACCAATTTTTTATGTGTCGATATCCAGTCCCAAAAATAATTAAGCTGCCTTGGGATTAAGTCGAGGTAAACTGTGTCATTTCAAAGAAACACCCCCAAAAAATTTCAACCAAAAGCTAACACCTCTACAAAATTAATTCATGTCCTCCATCCAAACTATTGGAGAAAACTGATTTCAGCCAATTTCAATGTTAGTGAGGATTGTTCAGAGAAACAATACGATTAATAAAATACCTATAAATATATGTTTACATAAATATCTTTATAAATAAATATCTATTTATAGGTGGATACCCCATTTTTGGGGTATCTTGAAAAAATTCTGATCATTTCTCTTCAATTTTTGGATATCTTGAAAAATATTTCTATTCATCATTTCTCCCAAATTTTGAGGTATCTTCAAAAAATTTCTATTCATCATTTCTCCCCTATTTTTGGATAACTTGAAAATAATTTCAATTTATCATTTCTCCCCGATTTCGGGGTATCTTGAAATAAATTTCTATTCATCATTTCTCCACAATTTGGGGGAATTTTGAAATCATTTCAATTCATCCTTTTCCCCCAATTTGGGGAAATTTTGAAAATAATTTCAATTCATTATTTCTCCCCAATTTTGGGGTATCTTGAAAAAATATTTCTATTCATCATTTCTCCCCAATTTTTGGGTATCTTGAAAACAATTTCTATTCATCATTTCACCCTGATTTTGGGGTATAAAAATCTTTCTGACAATCACTGGATAATATCCCAGATCGATAAAACAGTTGTTGAACTCAGATATTTTTCTTATCAAAGTTCTGGTTCCTACAAAATGCTTGGTAAAGGCGTTTTTATTTCGTGGGTGAAATTTCTTTTTTATTCACAAGCTTAAGTAGATATCGTAACTCTAGATTATTGATCCGTACCCCGAATAATTTCCAACAACTCTATGAATTTCACATTATGTATTTCTGTGGCCATGATAAAGAACCATCCACGTATAGAAAATTTCATGACTTCGTTGTTCCTGGCTGCGTAGTACTCCACTTCATAGACGTACCACAGTTTCTTCAACTGCTCGTCTGTTGTCTGGCCTCTGGGTTTTTTTTTTCCAAGTTCTGGCTATTGTAAATAGCAATGCAGTGAATAGACGTGCTCAAGAGATTTTTTTTGTGCTGTGTTTTTGTGTCCCTTGTTTATATTCTTGTAGATAAATAAATAAATAAATAAATAAACAAACAAACAAAACAAGAACAATCAGTGCTGGCATAGATGTGGGGAGAGAGAAACTCTCATGTATTGCTGGTAGGAAAACTATCATATGTTTTTTTTTTAACCCCCAAAAACAAAATATCTTTTAGCTAATAAAAAAAAAGGATGTAAAATTCATTTTACTGCTATTTTTGTATTTACTGGAAGCAAAACCCCTCTGATTCAGCTTTGAAGAGAGGACAAGAGAAACAGAGCTCGCTCGGAGGCCATTCCGTGTTCTCTTGAACGCTCCAATTAAATTTTCTCCTCTGTGTTTTTATTTGCTTTCGTTCCCAGGTCTTATATTTGGGGGCCTCGACCCTAAAGGGAGAAAAAAATAATAGAATGCCATTTATCACTTTTCCGGAAAGAACAGCTTCTTCGACGAGGCTTGATAAATCACGGGTCGCAGAGAAATGTAAACAGAGAGAAGAGAGGGAAAGAAATTGTTATTATTTTCCTCCAAGGGTTTAGTGAATGCTGAGCTTTGAAAACTGCGTGAGTTCACTGAAAAATCATATTTTGGTGCTCAAAATTCTACCTAGGTATGTTTGCATTTCTGGCCCTCTGAGACTTGTCCTAAAAAATTATGGATTCTGTGTTGAAAACTTGGGATTTTCAGGAATAAAATGCAGGTAGGAAGGGTCCAAACTCGCCAGCTGCCATATTGTGGTGTAGATTTGTTCAAAAGTCTCCAGAATAATGGGTGGAGAGGAAGGAGATGAAAAGAAATAAAATAAAATAGGATAAAATAATAAAATAAAATGAAATGAAATAAAATAATAAAATGAAACAAAACCATTAAATAAAACAAAACAAATAAAAAAACAAAGCAAAGTAAATAAAATATGTGACATGAAATCAAAGAAGTAAAACAAAATAATGTGATAGACAATGAAATAAAGTGAAAATAAAATATGTTAAAATAAAATGTAAAATAAAATAACCAGCATAAAAATATAATTCAAGGGGCCGGAGAGATAGCATGGAGGTAAGGTGTTTGCCTTTCATGCAAAAGGTCAATGGTTCGAATCCCGGCGTCCCATATGGTCCCCCGAGCCTGTCAGGAGCGATTTCTGAGCATGAAGCCAGGAGTAACCCCTGAGCGCTGCTGGGTGTGACCCAAAAACCCAAAACCAAAAAAAAAAAAAATATATATATATATATATATAATTCAAAATAAAATAAAAATAAAGTAAAATCAGTGAAATAATAGAATAAACAAAAGTTAAAGGTTAAATAAAATAAAGTGAAATTAAATTAAAAATATAAAGTTAAATCGATAGAGTCGAATCCATAAAAAATGAGATTAAAAAAATAACACAACTTAAAGCAAAGGAAAGGATCAAAATAGATACATCATAAAACAGTGTGAAATAAAGGAAAGCGAGATAAAAAAGGAACAATAAAGTAAAATGAACTCTACAATAAAATATAAAATGAAATGAAAATATAAAACCTTAAAAAATAAAACTTTGAGCTGAGAAGAAACTACAAGGAGGTATTTTTCACTCACAGGGCCATCTCTTGGCTTTCTTCAACTCAAGAATTTCCTCCTCTAAGGCTTAAAAAATAAAAATAAAAAATAAAAACCTTTGGGGGGAAGGAACAAGAAAGAAAAAGCCAACATCTTAAAGCCCATAAGTTGGTCCCATTATTTTTTTTCTGTCAGTTTTCCACTATTTTAGGGTCTCCTGAGTGGTCAATGATATCTCAAAAATTGACATTTCCTCCTCCTGTGTCTCATCCAAAGCAGATCTCGGAGGAAATCTTCGTCTCTATGGTGACGGCACTTGACTGAAATCATGTTAAATCCACAGAATCTTCTTCTCAGCATCCCCACGGCAGATGGGACCGTGGGGGGCAGATGGGGGTGTGTGGACAGAAGACGCGTCCCTCAATTTTGGGGGAAATTCACTCTAAATGTTTCCTGGCAGGAGTTGTATTTTAGAAAAACAGGCAGCTGTCATTGAGCTGGCTTCAGGGGGAGAAAAATATTCTTTGTGTGTGTGTGTGTGTGTGTGTGTGTGTGTGTGTGTGTGTGTGTGTGTGTGTGTGGGTGTGGGTGTGGGTGTGGATGTGGGTGGGTGTGTGTGTGTGTGTGTTATCTGGGCACTTGGGGAAAATTCTCATTTCGGGACGCAGGGGAGGGTAGAGGCCTGGTTTCTGTTTGGAATTGGATGCAGGAGGAAGAAGAAAAAGAAGAAAGAGGAGGAGAAGGAAGAGAAGGAGAAGAGGAAGAAGAAAAGGAGGAGGAGGAGAAAGAAGAGAAGGAGGAGGAGGAAAAGAAAAAGAAGGGGAGGAGAAATAAAGATGGAGAAAAAGTAAAGAAGAAAAGGAGGAGGAGAAAGAGGAAAAAGAGGAAGAAGAAAAGGAGTAAGAAAAAGAACAGAAGAAGAAGAGGAGAAAGAAGAAAAGGAGGAGAAAGAAAAGAAGGAAGAAGAAAAACAGGAAGAAGAAAAAGGAAAGGAAGAAGGAGAAGAAGAAAAAGAAAAATGAAGAAGGAAGAGGAGAAGAAGGTGAAAGAGGAGAAGGAGGAGGAAGAGGAGGAGATGGAGAAAAAGGAGGAGGAAGAGGAGGAGGAGAAAAGGAAGTTGAAAAAGGAGGAGGAAAAGGAGAAGAAAAAGAAGGGGAAGGATAAGGAGAAGAAGAAATAAAGGAGAAAGAATAAGTAAAGAAGAAGAAAAGGAGGAGGAGGGAGGAGAAGAAGTGAAGTAGGGGGGAGGAAGAAGTAAAAAGAAAAGAAGGAAGAAGAAAAGGAGAAGAAAGAATAAAAAGTAAAAAAGAAAAGGAGGAGGAACAAGAAGAAGAAATAAAGTAGGAGGAGGAGGAAGAAGTAAAGATGAAAATAAGAAGGAAGTAGAAAAGAGTGAGGAAGAAAAAGAAGTAAAGAAGGAAGAACAAGAAGAAAAGGAGTAGAAAAGAGAAAGAAAAGAAGAGAGAAAAGAGGAAGGAAGCAGAAGAGAAAAGAAAGGAGGTGGAGCAGGAGGAGGAGGAGAAGAAATAAAGGAGGGGGAAGTAACAAAGAAGAAAAGAAGAAAGAAAGAGGAAGAACAAGAAGAAGAAAAGAAGTAGAAGGAGGAGAAAGAAGGAAAAAGAAAAGGAGGAGGAAGAAATATAAAGAAAAGAAGTAGGAAGAACAAGAAGAAAAGGAAAAAGGAGGAAGAGAAGTAAAAAAGGAGGATGAAGAAAAGAATAAAGAGGAAAGAGGAAGGAGAAGGAAGAAAGAGGAAGAAGGAGGAGGAGGAAAAAAGAAGCAGAAGTAAAGAAAAAGAAAAGAGGAAAGAAAGAAAAGAAAGAAAGAAAGAAAGAAAGAAAGAAAGAAAGAAAGAAAGAAAGAAAGAAGAAAGAAAGAAAGAAAGAAAGAAAGAAAGAAAGAAAGAAGAAAGAAAGAAAGAAAGAAAGAGAGAGAGAAAGAAAGAAAGAAGAGAGAGAAAGAAAGAAGAGAAAGAGAGAAAGAAGAGAGAGAAAGAAAGAAAGAGAGAAAGAAAGAAAGAAAGAAAGAAAGAAAGAATAAAGAAAGAAAGAAAGAAAGAAAGAAAGAAAGAAAGAAAGAAAGAAAGAAAGAATGAAAGAAAAAAGAAGGAAAGACAGACGAAAGAAAGAAAGAAGAATGAAAGGAAAGAAAGAAAGAAAGAGAGAGAAAGAGAGAGAGAAAGAAAGAAAGAAAGAGAGAGGGAGAGAAAGAAAGAAAGAGAGAGAGGGAAGGAAGGAAGGAAGGAAAAGAAAGAAAGAAAGAAAGAAAGAAAGAAAGAAAGAAAGAAAGAAAGAAAGAAAGAAAGAAAGAAAGAAAGAAAGAAAGAAAGAAAGAAAGAAAGAAGAAAGAAAGAAAGAAAGAAAGAAAGAAAGAAAGAAAGAAAGAAAGAAAGAAAGAAAGAAAGAAAGAAAGAAAGAAAGAAAGAAAGAAAGAAAGAAAGAAAGAAAGAAAGAAAGAAAGAAAGAAAGAAAGAAAGAAGGAAGTTTTGGGGGCCGGGCGGTGGCGCTAAAGGTAAGGTACCTGCCTTGCCTGCGCTAGCCTTGGACGGACCGCGATTCGATCCCCCGGCGTCCCATATGGTCCCCCAAGAAGCCAGGAGCAACTTCTGAGCACATAGCCAGGAGTAACCCCTGAGCGTCAACGGGTGTGGCCCAAAAACCAAAAAAAAAGAAGGAAGTTTTTACCCTAATGGCCCAAAAAAGAACAATTTCTTTCCCTCTCAAAAGTCGATGTTTTTGCACCCAATCCTTTTTCTCTTGACGTAATTTCCCAACTGATCCCTCAAAGGGCCAAATCCACTAAAAATCTCTTAAAATGTTCCTGTGGAATGGAAATCCTTTCTTTCTGGAAAAACAATATAGAGATTTCTCAAAAACAAATCATGGAAATTGAGCTTTATAAGATCCACCTGTACCACTTCTAGGAATATACACCTAGAAACACAAAAACACAATAAAAATAAATAATGCCCTCTGCAGCGTGATTTATAATTTCCAGAATCTGGAAACAACCCAGAGGCCCGACGACAGGTGAGCGGTGAAACAAACTGCGGTACGTGTAGAAAATGGAATACTACGCAGCCGTTACAAATAAAGTCATGAAAGTTTCCTAGATGTGGAAGGACTTGGAGATTCTTTGGCTGAGTGAAATGAGACAGAGGGAGAGACACAGAATAGTTTCGCTCATCTGCGGGATTTAAGAAAAATATAAGAACAAATTTTGGGGTTTTTTTTTGGGGGGTGGGTCATGCCCAGCCTTGCTCAGGGGTTCCTCCTGGCACCATGCTCAGAAATTGCTCCTGACAGGATCGGGGGACCATGCGGGACGCCGGGATTCGAACCAATGACCTTCTGCATGAAAGGCAAATAAATGCCTTGCCTCCATGCTATCTCTCCAGCCCCAACTATGAACAAGTTTTTTTCGTTTGTTTTTGTTTGTTTGTTTTTGGGCCACACCCGGCGGTGCTCAGGGGTTCCTCCTGGCTGTCTGCTCAGAAATAGCTCCTGGCAGGCACGGGGGACCCTGTGGGACACCGGGATTCGAACCAACTGCCTTTGGTCCTGGATCGGCTGCTTGCAAGGCAAACGCCGCTGTGCTATCTCTCTGAGCCCATGAATAAGCTTTTATGCTCACTGCAGATATCTTAACATGAAGGCTAAAAATAGAAGAGGAATAAATACGATATTTAGTAAATATTCTTAAATATATAATATATGTCTTTAAAATATATAAATATATTCAGAATAGATATTTTTATTAACTAAAACTATTTTAGGAATATATATCTATTTCATAAATGATGCAATATATGAAACGAAAAACCTGATAACAAAGACCATATTTCAACAAATACAACCCTCAAACTTTCTACAAATAAATGATACGTACAAATTGTTAAATGAATGCCCTATTTAAATAATGAATATTTATTTGTGATTTGTGCATTTGTTTCTACAATTCAATATCTTATTCTTGTATGGACAATGCATACAAAATAATTTGTGCAATTATATTGAAAACAAACTCTATTGTATTGTCAACAAACACTATCTAAGTGAATAAATATTTAAATAAATACAGTATTTTAAATGGAAAATATTTTAATGTTTAAAATGATGATAAACAAGTGAAGTGAAATCAAGGAACTGACCAGAATTTCAATGAAAATAAAGGGCTTGCTTTGGGGTTTGTTTGGTTTTTTTTTTTTGGTAGTTTGAGGACCCCCTGCCCTAAAGGAAAGGAGTCGAGAGACAGAGAGAAGGAGGAAGATAGAGTCCAGTGGACATCCCACATAGGAGCACTGTGGAACGAGTCCACGGCTAAGCAGAACAGGCAGCAACAAACAAAAACAACAACAACAAAACACTCAGCTTGTGAGAAAAATTCCTCAGAGGTCCCTAGCAGGAAACTGTGTGAAATATTTTAAAATTAAAAAAGCTCCAAGCAGCAAAGAAAAGGTTACAATCATTGTACCTGTCGTAACAACTTTTGTTTCTA
Organism: Suncus etruscus; assembly: GCF_024139225.1. Taxonomy (NCBI): domain Eukaryota; kingdom Metazoa; phylum Chordata; class Mammalia; order Eulipotyphla; family Soricidae; genus Suncus; species Suncus etruscus. The sequence continues at coordinate 1,457,826 of NW_026060315.1, read as the reverse complement.
TTTATTTATTTACTTTTACATCATTTTTCTAAATTATTTCTGAGCCCCAGAAGCCCAAGAAGACGCTTCGAAGGATTTACGGTTTTCTGAGAAAACCCAAATTTCGCCCGAGCTGACAGATTTTTACTCCAAAAATAATCCTGCAAGATTTACGAATCCATTTAGAATGAGATGAAAAATATGCATTAATTTACTTCTGAAAGCTCATTTTTATATTTTTTTTCCCTCAGTTTGTTTCTGCTGGAAACATCTGTTGCAGCAGGTAGTTGGCTTCGCAGTGGTTAGGAAGGAAAAAAAAAATCGAACTCAAATTTTTTGTGATATTTATTTTTTACGACCATAGGATCAAACAGAGGGTGATTTTGATCTTCCCCCCAAAAAAATAAATATTTGTTTACAAAATGGTTTCTTTTGGCCTGGTGAAATACTGCAATAAATAAGGCGCTGAATTTGCATGAGTTTGACCCAGATTTAATTCCTGGCACTTACCTTGAACCCTACCAAAGGACAGAGCTAGGAGTAAACCCTGATCATCACAAATGAGGGGAAAGAATGAATACATTGAATAAAATAAATAAAATAAAAATAATAAGATAAATAAAAAGCAAATAAATTCAAGCCTCGAGGGTTTGGGAGACCCCCAAGGGATGTCGGGGATCGAACCTGAGTTCGTTGAATGCTAGGGAGATTTTCTACCCTCTGTGCTGTTGCTTTACCCCTAAATAAAATGATACATTTTATTATAGTTTGGGTTCCAGAAAACAGCCATTTTTCAGTTGGTAGAAGTGAAATGCAATTATTCGACGGCATAGAAGCCATCTTCGCGGTGACCCTCGATCAAATCCACCAGGAAATCTATATCACATCCGCCAAGAAATCAATATTACATCCACCGAGAAATCAATGTCGCATCCACCAAGAAATCAATATCACATCCAATAAGAAATCAATATCACGTCCACCAAGAAATCAATATCACATCCAATAAGAGATCAATATCACAGCTACCAAGAAATCAATATCACATCCAATAAGAAATCAATATTGCGTCCACCAAGAAATCAATATCACATCCAATAAGAAATCAATATCGCATCCACCAAGAAATCAATATCACATCCAATAAGAAATCAATATCATGTCCACCAAGAAATCAATATTGCGTCCACCAAGAAATCAATATCACATCCAATAAGAAATCAAGATCACGTCCACCAAGAAATCAATATCATATCCAATAAGAAATCAATATCGCATCCACCAAGAAATCAATATCACATCCAATAAGAAATTAATATCACGCCCACCAAGAAATGAATATCATATCTAATAAGAAATCAATATCACATCCAATAAAAAATCAATATCGCATCCACCAAGAAATCAATATCACGTCCACCAAGAAATCAATATCACATCCAATAAGAAATCAATATCTCATCCACCAAGAAATCAATATCAATCCACCAAGAGGCGCCAGGGAGCGGCCAAGCACGCACTTTGAGGCGGAGGCATGCCTCAGGAGCAACACGGAGTTTGTGGGAGTTATCTCTCCTGGAGCCAGAGATCTCTGCGACAGAGGAGACACCGCCCAGAATCTAGTCTCTAGAACGGCATCTCTGAATCTTGCACTCCAAGAAGAGTCCTGGAAAACAATTTCTTTTTGTTTGTTTGTTCGTTTGTTTGTTTGTTTTTGGGCCACACCCGGCGTTGCTCAGGGGTCCCTCCTGGCTGTCTGCTCAGAAATAGCTCCTGGCAGGCATGGGGGACTCTACGGGACGCCGGGATTCGAACCAACCACCTTTGGTCCTGGATCGGCTGCTTGCAAGGCAAACGCCATTGTGCTATCTCTCCAGGCCGAACAGGACTTTTATATATCCTACCAATGAACTCTTATGTATCGTAGCAACAAACTCTTGTATCCGAGCAACAGCAACAGGACTCTTATGTATCCTACCAATGGAACTTTTATGTATCCTAGCAACAGACTTTTATGTATCCTACTAACGGGACTCATGTATCCTAGAAACAGGACTCTTATGTAGCTTAGCAACAGGACACTTGTATCCTAGCAACAGGACTTTTTTTTGGTTTTTGGTTTTTGGGCCACACCCGGCGATGCTCAGGGTTTCCTCCTGGCTGTCTGCTGAGAAATAGCTCCTGGCAGGCACTGGGGACCCTATGGGACGCCGTGATTCTAACCAACCACCTTTGGTCCTGGATCGGCTGCTTGCAAGGCAAACGCCGCTGTGCTATCTCTCCAGGCCCAGGAAAACAATTTCTTATATGGAGTCCCCCCAAAACAGTTGAGGTTTCTGTACTGGACCCCCCCCCCAAAAAATTGTTCCATGGGGGTCCAACTACCAGGCAGTTTTAGCTTCTTTTTTTTTGATGTTTTGTATTTTCTTTTCCATTTTTAAATAATATTTGAATTAAATATCTAAAGAATATTTCCATTCATTTTTTTAATGTTGTTCATTGACTTTTAAAATTAATATTTCTTTCTGTGTCTGGTGGCCGAGAGAGATCAATAACACGCCGACGTGTGTTTATCGCGATTCTATGTAATATGTTTGCATGTCCGATGCGTCAATGTCTCGTCAGCCATTGACGAATGCCATATATTGGGGCAAATAAATGATTCTGTATAAATTGGAATAAAGAAACATTAACTTTTTGTGAAGAAATTTTTGGAACATGCCTTTTTTTTTTTACTTTCCCCCCTAATTTATTTCATAAGGAAAGACATTTTTTTGGAAGCAAGATGACATCTCTGGGTTGTTTCCATCTGTTGTTTTGTTTGTATCGCTTTTTCTCGGTAAATATTCAATAGAAACTCCCCTATTTTCTCCAATAAAAATGATGGTTTCGTGTAGATAAACTGGGTTTTTTTTCATAAACCATGGGTCATGTCTGTCCACCATGTTAAGAGACCAGACAAGAATTTATCTCTATTCTTTCGCTGTCTCTCTGTCTCTGTGGCTGTGTGTCTGTCTGCCTGCCTCTCTGTCTGTTCCAACTGCCTGTCTGTCTTTCTGCCTGTTGTCTGTCTACCCAACTGTCTGTCTGTCTACCTGCCTGCCTATCTGTTGTGAGTCTGTCTGACTGCCTGTTGTCTGTCTGTCTGCCTGCCTGCCTGTCTGTCTTTCTGCCTGTTGTCTGTTTACCCAACTGTCTGTCCATCTACCCACCAGCCTGTTTATCTCTCTGTCTGTTTACCCAACTTCTCTGTCTGTCCATCTAACACCAGCCTGTTTTTCTGCCGTCTGTCTGTCTACTTGCCTGCCTGTCCATTTGTTGTCTGTCTAACCATCTCTCTGTGCGTTATCTGACTGTCTGTCTACCAGACTGCGGGTCTGTCTGTTGTCCGTCTACCTGTTTGTCTGCCTATTGTCTGTCTGTCTCCTGTCTGCCTGTCTATCTATCTACTAGCCTGTTTGTCTATCTGTCTGTCTAAAAGCCAGACTGTCTGTTGTCTGTCTACCTGCCTGTCTCTCTGTCTGTTGTCTGTCTACCCAACTGTCTGTCTGTCTACCTGCCTGCCTATCTGTTGTGAGTCTGTCTGACTGCCTGTTGTCTGTCTGTCTACCTGCCTGCCTGCCTGCCTGTCTTTCTGCCTGTTGTCTGTCTACCCAACTGTCTGACTGTCTACCTGCCTGCCTATCTGTTGTGAGTCTGTCTGTCCCTACCCACCAGCCTGTTTATCTCTCTGTCCCTTTACCCAACTTGTCTGTCTGTCCATCTACCCACCAGCCTGTTCTTCTGGCTTCTGTCTGTCTACTTGCCTGCCTGTCCATTTGTTGTCTGTCTAACCATCTGTCTGTGTGTTCTCTGACTGTCTGTCTACCAGACTGCTGGTCTGTCTGTTGTCTGTCTACCTGTTTGTCTGCCTATTGTCTGTCTGTCTCCTGTCTGCCTGTCTATCTACCAGCCTGTTTGCCTATATGTCTGTCTACCAGCCAGCCTGTCTGTTGTCTGTCTACCTGCCTGTCTGTCTGTCTGTTGTCTGTCTACCCAACTGTCTGACTGTCTACCTGCCTGCCTATCTGTTGTGAGTCTGTCTGACTGCCTGTTGTCTGTCTGTCTACCTGCCTGCCTGCCTACCTGTCTTTCTGCCTGTTGTCTGTCTACCCAACTGTCTGTCCATCTACCCACCAGCCTGTTTATCTCTCTGTCTGTTTACCCAACTTGTCTGTCTGTCCATCTACCCACCTGTCTATTTTTCTGGCTTCTGTCTGTCTACTTGCCTGCCTATCTACTTGTCTGTCTGTTGCCTGTCTACCTGCCTGCCTGCCTGTCTTTCTGCCTGTTGTCTGTCTACCCAACTGTCCATCTACCCACCAGCCTGTTTATCTGTCTGTCTACCCAACTTGTCTATCTGTTCATCTAACACCAGCTTGTTTCTCTGCCTTCTGTCTGTCTACTTGCCTGCCTGTCCATTTGTTGTCTGTCTAACCATCTGTCTGTGCGTTATCTGACTGTCTACCAGACTGCCGGTCTGTCTGTTGTCTGTCTACCTGTTTGTCTGCCTATTGTCTGTCTGCCACCTGTCTGCCTGTCTATCTATCTACTAGCCTGTTTGTCTATCTGTCTGTCTACCAGCCTGCCTGTCTGTTGTCTGTCTGCCCAACGGTCTGTCTGTCTATCTGCCCAACTGTCTGTCTGTCTATCTGCCCTACTATCTGTTGTCTGTCTATCTGCCCTACTATCGGTTGTCTGTCTGTATGACTGCCTATTGTCTGTCTGTCTGTCTACCTGCCTATCTGTCTGTATGCCCATCTGTCTGTCTGTCTACTGGCCTGACTGCCCATGTTTCTGTCTGTTATCTGTCTACCCAACTGTCTGTCTGTCCATCTATCTGCCTGCCTGCCTGTTTGTTGTTTCTCTATCCAACTGTCTGTCTGTCTACCTGTCTGCCTATCTGTCTGTCTGTCTGTTGTCTGCCCATCTGTCTATCTGTCTACCTGCCTGTCTGTCTGTTGTCTTTCTACCCAACTGTCTGTCTACCTACCTACCTATCTGTTGTGAGTCTGTCTGACTGCCTGTTGCCTGTCTACCTGCCTGTCTGTCTATGTCTCTGTCTGTCTGTCTACCTGACTGCCAGTCTGTTTGTTGTCTGTCTACCTGTTTGTCTGCCTGTTGTCTGTCTGTCTATCTACCTGCCTGTTTGCCTGTCTACCTATCTGTCTGTCTGTCTATAGCCTGCCTGTCTGTTATACATCTACTTGGCTGCCTGTCTGTCGTTCTACCTCCCTGCTTGGCTATCTACTTGTCTGTCTGTTGTCTGCCTGTCTGTCTGTCTATATACCTGACTGCCAATCTGTCTGTTGTCTGTCTACCTTCATGCCTGTCAGTCTGTTATCTGTCTGTCTTCCTGACGGCCAATCTGTCTGTCTGTTGTCTGTCTACAGTTTGTCTGCCTGTTCTCTTTCTCCTGCCTGTCTGTCTATCTATCTACCATCCTGTCTGTCTGTTGTCTACCAGCCTGCCAGTCTGTTGTCTGTCTACTTGCCTACCTGTCTGTTTGTTGTCTGCCTGTCTGTCTGTTTACCTGACTGCCAACCTGTCTGTCTGTTGTCTGTCTACAGTTTTTCTGCCTGTTGTCTGTCCCCTGCCTGTCTGTCTATTTATCTACCATCCTGTCTGTCTGTTTACCAGCCTGCCTGTCTGTTGTCTGTCTACTTGCCTATCTGTCTGTCTGTTGTCTGCCTGTCTGTCTGTCTGTTTACCTGACTGCCAACCTGTCTGTCTGTTGTCCATCTACAGTTTGTCTACCTGTTGTCTGTCTCCTGCCTGTCTGTCTGTCTATCTACCATCCTGTCTGTCTGTCTACCAGCCTGCCTGTGTGTTGTTTGTCTACTTGCCTACCTGTCTGTCTGTTGTCTGCCTGTCTGTCTGTCTGTTTACCTGACTGCCAATCTGTCTGTTGTCTGTCTACCTTCATGCCTGTCAGTCTGTTATCTGTCTGTCTTCCTGACGGCCAATCTGTCTGTCTATTGTCTGTCTACAGTTTGTCTGCCTGTTGTCTGTCTCCTGCCTGTCTGTCTATCTATCTACCATCCTGTCTGTCTGTCTACCAGCCTGCCTGTCTGTTGTTCGTCTACTTGCCTACCTGTCTGTTTGTTGTCTGCCTGTCTGTCTGTCTGTCTGTCTGTTTACCTGACTGCCAACCTGTCTGTTGTCTGTCTACCTTCATGCCTGTCAGTCTGTTATCTGTCTGTCTACTTGATGGCCAATCTGTCTGTCTGTTGTCTGTCTCCAGCCTGTTTGTCTATCTATCTACCATCCTGTCTGCCTGTCTATCTATCTGTCTGGTTGTCTACCAGCCGGCCTGTCTGTTGTCTGTCTACAGTTTGCCTGTTGTCTGTCTCCTGCCTGTCTGTCTATCTATCTACCATCCTGTCTGTCTGTCTACCAGCCTGCCTGTCTGTTGTCTGTCTACTTGCCTGCCTGTCTGTCTGTTGTCTGCCTGTCATTCTATCTGTCAACCTTCCTTCCTGCCTGTCTATCTATCTGTCTGTCTACATGCCTGCCTGTCTGTTGTCTGTCTACCTGTCTGCCTGATATCTGTCTGTCTTTCTACCTGTCTATATGTTGTCTGTCTGTCTCACCTGCCTGCCTATCATGTGTCTGTCTGCTATCTGTTTTTCTACCTGTCTGTCTCTCTCCTTTAACCAAGGCCCAGCCAATCAGAGAGCGGCATGAGCTAAAGGGGGCGGGGATATGCAAATCACCAGACACTCAAAACATGGAACCGAAGGACCAGAAGTGGCTCAGAGGTGGTCTTGCTCATTTGCATCATGATTGGCCCCCACGTCTACCTATGACAAACCCTAGTGTTTGCCCAAATCTGCCCGAATTTTTAGGATTTTTGTGTCATCTGGGACACTTTCTAGCTCATCATCAAATGACAAAACTTGGGGGTTTTCTCCGGCCTTTCTTGAATTCCTGTCATGAAGGAAAAATAGGAAAGAAAATGAAAGTTTCCTTCACCCTTTCTGGCAATTTCTTGGGCTGGTCTAATTTATAAATATTTGTTGATATTATAAATGGTTGATAGTACATTACACATTATTATAAATTTATGTTATCCATCTATAATCTAAATATTTGGTAGGAAAGAAGAAATAAACTGACTCTGAATTGTGGGGAAGTGTTCTTAAGGACATGAAGGATTTGGGGGGACTTTGATCCTTAATTTATTTGTTGAGGCTTTTTGGCCACTCCTGGCAGCGCTCAGGGGTCACTTGTGGCTCTGCGCTCAGCAATCGCGCCTGGAAGGCTCGGAGAGGGGTCATGTGGGATGCCAGGGATCGAACTCGATCCATCGCAGGCAAGGCAAACATCCCACAGCTATGCTATCACTCCAGCCTCCAAGATTCAAGTTTCTTAACACTTATATCTGATATAAAATAATAGAATAAAATAGAATATGAAATTTAATACAATAATAGCCACAAAGTCATTTATTTAAAATGAATATATTCTTGGTATTTCGTTTATAATAAACATGCCAGACTGCAAAACAGATCTAAGAGACAGTCCAAAGACTCAAAAATAATTCTATTTTCCTCTGCAGATTGTACGAATTAAATCCAAAGCGGGTTTTCGTTCCTTTTTGCGAGATAAAGCAAGAGGGACTTTTTCTTTAGCGGTTCCAATTTTTCTATCGCAACCATTGTTTTACATTTTGCATTTACATGTCGGTCTAAATCTACATTTCGCATCGTTAAAATTTAAACTACACCTCGCGTTGAGATGTAAATTCCATTTTGCATTTAAATTTACACTTGGCCCTTGATTTATAAAGTCCTTCCCAGTTGGGCTGTTGCCGTTAGGCCCCCAGATTGTTAAAAATTTGGGTTTCTTGCCTTGAATATCGTAGTTGACTTGGAGGTTTGGTTCTCTCCTTTTCTTCTTCTTTCCTTCCTTCCTTCCTTACTTCCTTTCTTCCTTCCTTCCTTCCTTTCCCTTCCTTCCTTCCTTCCTTTCTTTCTCTCTTTCTTTCTTTCTTTCTTTCTTTCTGTCTTTCTTTCTTCCTTCCTTCTTTTTTCTTCCTTCCTTCCTTCTTTCCTTCCCTCCCTCCTTCCTTCCTTCCTTTCTTTCTTTTTTATTTATTTATTTTGCTTTTGGGGGTCACACCCAGGGGCACTCAGGGGTTATTCCTGCCACATTTGAGAAATACTAGGGTTCGAACCTATGCCAGGCCTCATGCAAGAAAAAAAGGCTTTTGCTCCAGGCCCTATTAATTGCATTTTAAATGATCAATAAACTTCACAGGGGTTAAAATATTCCTGTCAAAAAATTGTAATGTATATATATTTTAAATAAATTTACATAAAATAGTTTATAATTTATATTTCATAGATAGATTTATTAACAGGCATCTATTTATATGAATCATACATTATTATCTAATTTGTATTGATAGGAATGTAAATAACGTATATGATATAAATCTATGTCGAATTGTTTGTGCTCATATAAATATAGAATATTGAAATAAAATCGATTTTTTAGGATTTCACAAATATGGCATCAGTATTATTCAATTCTTCCTAGAAACTCGTGAGATTATACAAGGGGTGTTACTTTGTAAAAAGCCTCACTTGCCTTGCAAATAGATAGTAAGATAAAAAATATTTAGGTAAAAATTACATTTAAATAAAAATCTAAAATATTTAAAATAATATTTTGATAGAAAATATTTAGATAAAAATATATTTAGATAAAAAATCTAAAATATTTAAAATAATATTTAGATAAAAATACATTTAGATAAAAATTCTAAAATATTTAAAATAATATTTAGATCAAAAATATTTAGATAGAAATACATTTAGATAAAAAATATAAAATATTTAATATAATATTTAGGTAAAAACTACATTTATATAAAAAATCTAAAATATTTAAAATAATACTTAGATAAAAATACATTTAGATAAAAATACATCTACATAAAAAAGCTCAAATATTTAAAATAATACTTAGATAAAAATACATTTAGATAAAAATACATCTACATAAAAAAGCTCAAATATTTAAAATAATATTTAGATAAAAATTACATTTAGATAAAAAATCTAAAATATTTAAAATAGTATTTAGATAAAAATATTTAGATAAAAGATACATTTAGATAAAAATTCTAAAATATTTAAAATAATATTTAGATAAAAAAATGTTTAGATGGGGCCGGGTAGGTGGCGCTGGAGGTAAGGTGTCTGCCTTGCAAGCGCTAGCCAAGGAAGGACCGCGGTTCGATCCCCCGGCGTCCCATATGGTCCCCCCAAGCCAGGGGCGATTTCTGAGCACATAGCCAGGAGTAACCCCTGAGCGTCAAACGGGTGTGGCCCAAAAACCAAAAAAAAAAAAAAAAAAAATGTTTAGATAAAATACATTTAGATAAGAATATTTAGATAAAAAATACATTTAGATAAAAGTTCTAAAATATTTAAAATAATATTTAGATAAAAAATGCATTTAGATGAAAAGTCTAAAATATTTAAAATAACATTTAGATAAAAATATTTAGATAAAAATCTAAAATATTTAAAATAACATTTATATAAAAATACATTTAGATAAAAATGTATTTTTCTAAATATTAGATATTTAGATAAAAATACATTAACATAAAAAATCTAAAAGGAAAAAAATTATACAGCATACGGATAGCAGATAAGCTTGCTTCCAATTAATTCTTTTCCTGCCCCGGGGTGACAAGATTTTCCAAAACAATGAATCATCCGTAAATGAATATATACAAACTGATTTCTTGGAGCCAACCCCATGAAGGAAAGAAGTTTCTAGAAGATAAGACTGACGCCAGAGATCAATATTTTCTATCAGGAAAATATCGATGTCTGAGTCGGGGCGACCAGCCTGTTTTGGCCTGAGACGTGAAAACCAAAATCATCACCCAAAGGCAGGGGAAGCAATTCTGGAAGGACTGAGATCCTGGTTGGTTTTATTTGTAGCTTAGACTCAAGAAAAAAAAATAAAAATAAATCAATAAATATATACAGGCCCTCCCCCCCAAAAGCAAACAAAATAGAAAAATGGGAAACAAAACAGGAACACGCAAACACACAACACAGAAACATGTCATGATCCTTCTGAGGCTGAGGGATTTTTAGTTTGGAAATTATATGGGTTGAAAGCTTAAAGGGTATAGATTTCGCCTTCTTTTACCTATCATCTATCTCTCTTTCCATCTACCTATCTATCTACCTATCTATCTACCTATTTATTTACTATCTACCTATCTATCTACCTACCTTTTATCTACCTACCTATCTATCTACCTACCTACCTATGTATCTATCTACCTATCTATTTACCTATCTATCTACCTACCTATTTATCTATCTACCTATCTATATACCTTTCTATCTATTTATCTACCTACCTATCTACCTATCTATCTACCTATTTATCTATCTACCTATCTATCTGCCTACCTAACTATCTACCTACCTATCTACCTATCTATCTACCTATTTATTTATCTATCTACCTATCTATCTACCTATCTATCTATCTACCTACCTACCTATTTATCTATCTACCTATTTATCTATATATCTACCTAGCTATCTATCTACCTATCTACCTACCTATCTACCTACTTATTTATCTATCTACCTACCTATTTATCTATCTACCTATCTATCTACCTACCTATCTACCTATTTATCTATCTATCTACCTATTTATCTATCTACCTATCTATTTATCTATCTACCTACCTATCTATCTACCTACCT